>NW_026736444.1:0-70000 GCF_949786415.1 Peromyscus eremicus
TCAACTCCATTTAGGACTGGGAAACAAACGCTAGCTTGCCTTACAAAAAACACACTCTGCTTTTGAGAAAAGAGCACTTTTCTACTCTACTGTGTTTCCTATGGGGTCCAAACAGTGAGCTTGCTCAGAACAAAAGAACTGTGCTTCCTACACACACGGATCATATCTAGTTCAACTCTGCTTCGGAAACTGACAAGAACAGTAGCTCCTCTTCAGTCCAATAAACTGTACTTGCTGGGAGCAGACGCGAGTGCTCTTTGCACTATGTATGTCAAAGGGAGCGCAATAGTGACTCTTCTTACCAGAAAACAACTCTTGCTCACAGGACTAGAAACTGCATGTGAATCAACTCTATTTAGGACTGGGAATCAAACACTAGCTCGCCTTAAAAGAAACACACTCTGCTTCTGAGAAAGAGCACTCTTCTACTCTACTGTGTTTCCTATAGGGCCAGAACAGTGAGCTTGCTAGGAACAAAAGAACTGTGCTTCCTACACACATGGGCCATATGTAGTTCAATTCTCCTTAGGAAACTGACAAGAACAGTAGCTCCTCTTCAGTCCAATTCACTGTTCTTGCTGGGAACAGACGCGAGTTTTATTTGCACTGTGTATGGCAATGGGAGCACAATAGTGACTCTTCTTACCAGAAAACAACTCTTGCTCTTAGGACCAGAAACTACATGTGATTCAACTGCATTTAGGACTGGGAAACAACAGCTAGCTCACCTTACAAAAAAAACACTCTACTTTTGGGAAATGAGCATTCTTCTACACTACTGTGTTTCCTATAGGGTCAGAACAGCGAGCTTGCTCAGAACAAAAGAACTGTGCTTCCTACACACACGCGCCATATCTAGTTCAACTCTGCTTAGGATACTGACAAGAACAGTAGCTCCACTTCAGTCCAATTCACTGTTCTTGCTGGCAACAGACGCGAGTGCTATTTGCACTGTGTATGGCAATGGAAGCACAATATTGACTCTTCTAACCAGAAAACAACTCTTGCTCGTAGGACCAGAAACTGCATGTGATTCAACTCCATTTAGGACTGGGAAACAATCGCTAGCTCGCTTTACAGGAAAACACTCTGCTTTTGAGAAAAGAGCACTCTTCTACTCTACTGTGTTTCCTATGGTGTCCGAACAGTGAGCTTGCTCATAAGAAAAAACTGTGCTTCCTACACACAGGGGCCATATCTACTTCAACTCTGCTTAGGAAACTGACAAGAACAGTAGCTCCTCTTCAGTCCAATACAATGTACTTGCTGGGAACAGACGCGAGTGCAATTTGCTCTGTGTATGGCAATGGTAGCGCAATAGTGACTTTCCTTACCAGAAAACAACTCTTGCTCATAGGAACAGAAACTGCATGGGATTAAACTGCATTTAGGACTGGGAAACAAACACTAGCTCGCCTTACAAGAAACACACTCTGCTTTTGACAAAAGAGCACTCTTCTACTCTAGTGTGTTTCCTATAGGGCCAGAACAGTGAGCTTGCTCAGAACAAAAGAACTGTGCTTCCTACACATGGGCCATATCTAGTTCAACTCTGCTTAGGAAACTGACAAGAACAGTAGCTCCTCTTCATTCCAATTCACTGTTCTTGCTGGGAACAGACTCCAGTGCTATTTGCACTGTGTATGGCAAAGGAACACAATAGTGACTCTTCTTACCAGAAAACAACTCTTGCTCTTAGGACCAGAAACTGCATGTGATTCAACTCCATTTAGGACTGGGAAACAATCGCTAGCTCGCCTTACAAGAAACACACTCTGCTTTTGAGAAAAGAGCACTCTTCTACTCTACTGTGTTTCCTATGGGGTCCGAACAGTGAGCTTGCTCAGAACAATAGAGCTGTGCTTCCTAAACACACAGGCCATATCTAGTTCAACTCTGCTTAGGAAACTGACAAGAACAGTAGATCCTCTTCAGTACAATATACTGTACTTGCTTGGAACAGACGCGAGTGCTATTTGTACTGTGTATGGCAATGGGAACGCAATAGTGACTTTCTTTACCACAAAACAACTCTTGCTCGTAGGACCAAAAACTGCATGTGATTCAACTCCATTTAGGACTGGGATACAAACGCTAGCTCGCCTTACAAGAAACACACTCTGCTTTTGAGAAAAGAGCACTCTTCTACTCTAGTGTGTTTCCTATGGGGTCCGAACAGTGAGCTTGCTCAGAAAAAAAAGAATTGTGCTTCCTAAACACGCGGGCCATATCTAGTTCAGTTCTGCTTAGGAAACTGAACAAGAACAGTAGATCCTCTTCAGTCCAATACACAGTACATGCTGGGAACAGACGCGAGTGCTATTTGCCCTGTGTATGACAATGGGAGCGCAATAGTGTCTCATCTTACCAGAGAAAAACTCTTGCCCATAGGACCAGAAACTGCATGGGATTCAACTCAATTTAAGACTGGTAAACAAACGATAGCTCGCCTTACAAGAAACACACTCTGCTTTTGAGAAAAGAGCACTCTTCTATTCCACTGTGTTTCTTATGGGGCCAGAACAGTGAGCTTGCTCAGAACAAAAGAACTGTGCTTACTACACACACGGGACATATCTTGTTCAACTCTGCTTAGGAAACTGACAAGAACAGTAGCTCCTCTTCAATCCAATACACTGCACTTGCTGGGAAGAGACGCGAGTCCTATTTGCACTGTATATGGCAATTGGACCACAATATTGACTCTTCTTACCAGAAAACAACTCTTGCTCATAGGACCAGAAACTGCATGTGATTCAACTCCATTTATTACTGGGAAACAATCGCTAGCTTGCCTTACAAGAAACCCACTCTGCTTTTGAGAAAAGAGCACTCTTCTACTCTAGTGTGTTTCCTATAGGGCCAGAAGAGTGAGCTTGCTCAGAACAAAGAACTGTGCTTCCTTCACACACGGGCCAATTCTAGTTCAACTCTGCTTAGGAAACTGACAAGAACAGTAGCTCCTCTTCAGTCCAATACACTGTACTTGCTGGGAACAGACACGAGTGCTATTTGCACTGTGTATGGCAATGGAGCACAATAGTAACTCTTCTTACTAGAAAACAACTCTTGATAGTAGGACTAGAAACTGCATGTGATTCAACTCCATTTATAACTGGGAAACAAACGCTAGCTCGCCTTACAAGAAACACACTCTGCTTTTGAGAAAAGAGCACTCTTCTACTCTAGTGTGTTTCCTATGGTGTCCGAACACTGAGCTTGCTCAGAAAAAAAGAACTGTGCTTCCTACACCCACGGGCCATATCTAGTTCAACTCTGCTTAGGAAACTGACAAGAACAGTAGCTCCTCTTCAGTCCAATACACTGTACTTGCTGGGAACAGACAAGAGTGCTATTTGCACTATGTATGGCAATGGGAGCACAATAGTGACTCTCCTTACCAGAAAACAACTCTTGCTTGTAGAAACAAAAACTGCATGTGATTCAACTCCATTTAAGACTGGGAAACAAACGCTAGCTCGCCTTACAAGAAACACACTCTGCTTTTGAGAACAGGGCACTCATCTACTCTAGTGTGTTTCCAATGGTGTCCGAACAGTGAGGTTGCTCAGACCAAAGAACTGTGCTTCCTAAATACACGGGCCATATCTAGTTAAACTCTGCTTAGGAAACTGACATGAACAGTAGCTTCTCTTCAGTACAATACACTGTACTTGCTGGGATCTGACGCCAGTGCTATTTGCCCTGTGTATGACAATGGGAGCACAATAGAAACTATTCTTACCAGAAAACAACACTTGCTCGTAGGACCAGAAACTGCATGTGACTCAACTCCATTTAGGACTGGGAAACAAATGCATGCTCGCCTTACAAGAAACACACTCTACTTTTGAGAAATGAGCATTCATCTACTCTACTGTGTTTCCTATAGGGCAAGAACAGTGAGCTTGCTCAGAACAAAAGAACTGTGCTTCCTAAACACACGGGCCATATCTAGTTCAACTCTGCTTAGGAAACTGACAAGAACAGTAGCTCCTCTTCAGTCCAAGACACGGTTCTTGCTGGGAACATACGCGAGTGCTATTTGCACTGTGTATGGCAATGGGAGTGCAATAGTAACTCTTCTTAACATAAAACAACTCTTGCTCGTAGGACCAGAAAGTGCATGTGACTCAACTCCATTTAGGACTGGGAAACAAACGCTAGCTCGCCTTACAAGAAACACACTCTGCTTTTGAGAAAAGAGCACTCTTCTAATCTACTGTGTTTCCTATGGTGTCCGAACACTGAGCTTGCTCAGAACAAAAGAACTGTGATTCCTACACCCACGGGCCATATCTACTTCAACTCTGCTTAGGAAACTGAGAAGAACAGTAGCTCCTCTTCAGTCCAATACAATGTACTTGCTGGGAACAGACGCGAGAGCTATTTGTACTGTGTATGGCAATGGGAGCACAATAGAGACTCTTCTTACCAGAAAACAACTCTTGCTCATAGGACCAGAAACTGCATGTGATTCATCTCCATTTAGGCCTGGGAAACAAATGCTAGCTCGCCCTACAAGAAACATCCTCTACTTTTGAGAAATGAGCATTCATCTACTCTACTGTGTTTCCTATATGGCCAGAACAGTGAGCTTGCTCAGAACAAAAGAACTGTGCTTCCTACACACACGGGCCATACCTAGTTCAACTCTGCTTAGGAAACTGACAAGAACAGTAGCTCCTCTTCAGTCCAATACACGGTACTTGCTGGGAAAAGACGCGAGTGCTATTTGCACTGTGTATGGCAATGGGAGGGCAATATTAACTCTTCTTACTAGAAAACAGCACTTGATTGTAGGACCAGAAACTGCATGTGACTCAACTCCATTTAGGACTGTGAAACAAACGCTAGCTCGCCTTACAAGAAACACACTCTGCTTTTGAGAAAAGAGCACTCTTCTACTCTAGTGTGTTTCCTATGGTGTCCGAACACTGAGCTTGCTCAGAACAAAAGAACTGTGCTTCCTACACACACGGCCATATCTAGTTCAATTCTGCTTAGGAACCTGACAAGAGCAGTAGGTCCTCTTCAGCCCAATACACTGTACTTGCTGCGAACAGACGCCAATGCTATTTGTCCTGTGTATGGCAATGGCAGCGCAATAGTGACTATTCTTAACATAAAACAACTCTTGCTCGTAGGACCAGAAAGTGCATGTGATTCCACTCCATTTAGGACTGGGAAACAAACGCTCGCTCGCCTTACAAGAAACACGCTCTGCTTTTGAGAAAAGAGCACTCTTCTACTCTACAGTGTTTCCTATGGGGTCCAAACAGTGAGCTTTCTCAGAACAAAAGAACTGTGCTTCCTACACACACGAACCATATGTAGTTCAACTCTGCTTAGGAAACTGACAAGAACAGTAGCTCCTACTCAGTCCAATACACTGTACTTGCTGGGAAAAGCCTCGAGTGCTATTTGCCCTGTGTATGGCAATTGGAGCTCAATAGTGACTTTCCTTACCAGAAAACAACTCTTGCTCGTAGGACCAGAGACTGCATGTGATTCAACTCCATTTAGGACTGGGAAACAAACACTAGCTCGCCTTACAAGAAACACACTCTACTTTTGAGAAATGAGCATTCTTCTACTCTACTGTGTTTCCTATGGGGTGCAAACTGTGAGGTTTCTCAGAACAAAAGAATTGTGCTTCCTACAAACACGGGCCATACCTGTTCAACTCTGCCTAGGAAATTGTCAAGAAACGTAGCTCCTCTTCAGTCCAATTCACTGTACTTGCTGGGAACAGACGCGAGTGCTATTTGCACTGTGTATGTCAATGAGAGCGCTACAGTGACTATCCTTACCAGAAAACAACTCTTGCTTGTAGAAACAAAAACTGCATGTGATTCAACTCCATTTAGGACTGGGAAACAAACGCTAGCTCGCCTTACAAGAAACACACTCTGCTTTTGAGAAAAGAGCACTCTTTTACTCTACTGTTTTTCCTATAGGGCCTGAACAGTGAGCCAGCTCAGAACAAAAGAACTGTGCTTCCTACACACACGGCCATATCTAGTTCAATTCTGCTTAGGAAACTGACAAGAACAGTAGCTCCTCTTCAGTCCAATACACTGTACTTGCTGGGAACAGACGC
Source organism: Peromyscus eremicus (assembly GCF_949786415.1). Lineage (NCBI taxonomy): Eukaryota > Metazoa > Chordata > Mammalia > Rodentia > Cricetidae > Peromyscus > Peromyscus eremicus. Next base: position 6,104 of record NW_026736444.1, read on the forward strand.
GAGAGCTATTTGTACTGTGTATGGCAATGGGAGCACAATAGAGACTCTTCTTACCAGAAAACAACTCATGCTCATAGGACCAGAAACTGCATGTGATTCATCTCCAATTAGGCCTGGGAACAAATGCTAGCTCGCCTTACAAGAAACACACTCTACTTTTGAGAAATGAGCATTCATCTACTCTACTGTGTTTCCTATGGGGTCCGAACAGTGAGCTTGCTCAGAACAAAAGAATTGTGCTTCCTACAAACACGGGCCATACCTGGTCAACTCTGCCTAGGAAACTGAGAAGAACAGTAGCTCCTCTTCAGTCCAATACTCTGTACTTGCTGGGAACATACGCGAGTGCTATTTGTCCTGTGTATGGCAATGGCAGCGCAATAGTGACTATTCTTAACATAAAACAACTCTTGCTCGTAGGACCAGGAAGTGCATGTGACTCAACTCCATTTAGGACTGGGAAACAAACTCTAGCTCGCTTTACAAGAAACACACTCTGCTTTTGAGAAAAGAGCACTCTTCTACTCTACTGTGTTTCCTATAGGGCCAAAACAGTGAGCTTGCTCAGAAAAAAAGAACTGTGCTTCCTACACACACGGGCCATATCTAGTTCAACTCTGCTTAGGAAACTGACAAGAACAGTAGCTTCTCTTCAGTCCAATACACTGTACTTGCTGGGAACAGACGGGAGGGCTATTTGCACTGTGTATGGCAATGAGAGCGCAATAGTGACTTTCCTTACCAGAAAACAACTCTTGCTCGTAGGACCAGAAACTGCATGTGATTCAACTCCATTTAGGAATGGAAAACAAACGCTAGCTCGCCTTACAAGAAACACACTCTGCTTTTGAGAAAAAAGCACTCTTCTACTCTACTGTGTTCCCTATGGGGTCCGAACAGTGAGCTTGCTCAGAACAAAAAAACTGTGCTTCCTACACACACGGCCATATCTAGTTCAAGTCTGCTTAGGAACCTGACAAGAACAGTAGATCTTCTTCATTCCAGTACACTGTACTTGCTGCGAACAGACGCCAGTGCTATTTGTCCTGTGTATGGCAATGGCAGCGCAATAGTGAGTCTTCTTACCAGAAAACAACTCTTGCTCGTAGTACCAAAAACTGCATGGGATTCAACTCCATTTAGGACTGCGAAACAAACGCTAGCTCGCCTTAAAAGAAACACACTCTGCTTTAGAGAAAAGAGCACTCTTCTACTCTACTGTGTTTCCTATGGGTTCCAAACAGTGAGCTTGCTCAGAACAAAAGAACAGTGCACCCTACACACATGGCCATATCTAGTTCAATTCTGCTTAGGAACCTGACAAGAGCAGTAGGTCTTCTTCAGTCCAATACACTGTACTTGCTGGGAACAGACGCCAATGCTATTTGTCCTGTGTATGGCAATGGCAGCGCAATAGTGACTATTCTTAACATAAAACAACTCTTGCTCGTAGGACCAGAAAGTGCATGTGACTCAACTCCATTTAGGACTGGGAAACAAACGCTCGCTCGCCTTACAAGAAACACACTCTGCTTTTGAGAAAAGAGCACTCTTCTACTCTACAGTGTTTCCTATGGGGTCCAAACAGTGAGCTTGCTCAGAACAAAAGAACTGTGCTTCCTACACACACGAAACATATGTAGTTCAACTCTGCTTAGGAAACTGACAAGAACAGTAGCTCCTACTCAGTCCAATACACTGTACTTGCTGGGAAAAGCCTCGAGTGCTATTTGCCCTGTGTATGGCAATTGGAGCTCAATAGTGACTTTCCTTACCAGAAAACAACTCTTGCTCGTAGGACCAGAGACTGCATGTGATTCAACTCCATTTAGGACTGGGAAACAAACACTAGCTTGCCTTACAAGAAACACACTCTACTTTTGAGAAATGAGCGTTCTTCTACTCTACTGTGTTTCCTATGGGGTGCAAACTGTGAGGTTTCTCAGAACAAAAGAATTGTGCTTCCTACAAACACGGGCCATACCTGTTCAACTCTGCCTAGGAAACTGACAAGAAAAGTAGCTCCTCTTCAGTCCAATTCACTGTACTTGCTGGGAACAGACGCGAGTGCTATTTGCACTGTGTTTGTCAATGAGAGCGCTATAGTGACTATCCTTACCAGAAAACAACTCTTGCTTGTAGAAACAAAAACTGCATGTGATTCAACTCCATTTAGGACTGGGAAACAAACGCTAGCTCGCCTTACAAGAAACACACTCTGCTTTTGAGAAAAGAGCACTCTTTTACTCTACTGTTTTTCCTATAGGGCCTGAACAGTGAGCCAGCTCAGAACAAAAGAACTGTGCTTCCTACACACACGGCCATATCTAGTTCAATTCTGCTTAGGAAACTGACAAGAACAGTAGCTCCTCTTCAGTCCAATACACTGTACTTGCTGGGAACAGACGCGAGAGCTATTTGTACTGTGTATGGCAATGGGAGCACAATAGAGACTCATCTTACCAGAAAACAACTCTTGCTCATAGGACCAGAAACTGCATGTGATTCATCTCCATTTAGGCCTGGGAACAAATCCTAGCTCGCCTTACAAGAAACACACTCTACTTTTGAGAAATGAGCATTCATCTACTCTACTGTGTTTCCTATGGGGTCCGAACAGTGAGCTTGCTCAGAACAAAAGAATTGTGCTTCCTACAAACACGGGCCATACCTGGTCAACTCTGCCTAGGAAACTGAGAAGAACAGTAGCTCCTCTTCAGTCCAATATACTGTACTTGCTGGGAACATACGCGAGTGCTATTTGTCCTGTGTATGGCAATGGCAGCGCAATAGTGACTATTCTTAACATAAAACAACTCTTGCTCGTAGGACCAGAAAGTGCATGTGACTCAACTCCATTTAGGACTGGGAAACAAACTCTAGCTCGCTTTACAAGAAACACACTCTGCTTTTGAGAAAAGAGCACTCTTCTACTCTACTGTGTTTCCTATAGGGCCAAAACAGTGAGCTTGCTCAGAAAAAAAGAACTGTGCTTCCTACACACACGGGCCATATCTAGTTCAACTCTGCTTAGGAAACTGAGAAGAACAGTAGCTCCTCTTCAGTCCAATACACTGTACTTGCTGGGAACAGACGGGAGGGCTATTTGCACTGTGTATGGCAATGAGAGCGCAATAGTGACTTTCCTTACCAGAAAACAACTCTTGCTCGTAGGACCAGAAACTGCATGTGATTCAACTCCATTTAGGAATGGAAAACAAACGCTAGCTCGCCTTACAAGAAACACACTCTGCTTTTGAGAAAAAAAGCACTCTTCTACTCTACTGTGTTCCCTATGGGGTCCGAACAGTGAGCTTGCTCAGAACAAAAAAACTGTGCTTCCTACACACACGGCCATATCTAGTTCAAGTCTGCTTAGGAACCTGACAAGAACAGTAGATCTTCTTCATTCCAGTACACTGTACTTGCTGCGAACAGACGCCAGTGCTATTTGTCCTGTGTATGGCAATGGCAGCGCAATAGTGAGTCTTCTTACCAGAAAACAACTCTTGCTTGTAGTACCAAAAACTGCATGGGATTCAACACCATTTAGGACTGCGAAACAAACGCTAGCTCGCCTTACCAGAAACACACTCTGCTTTTGAGAAAAGAGCTCTCTTCTACTCTACTGTGTTTCCTATGGGTTCCAAACAGTGAGCTTGCTCAGAACAAAAGAACTGTGCTTCCTACACACGGATCATATCTAGTTCAACTTTGCTTAGGAAACTGACAAGAGCAGTAGCACCTATTCAGTCCAATTCACTGTTCTTGCTGGGAACCGACGCGAGTGCTATTTGCACTGTGTATGGCAATGGGAGCGCAATGTGACTTTCCTTACCAGAAAACAACTCTTGCTCGTAGGACCAGAAAGTGCATGTGATTCCACTCCATTTAGGACTGGGAAACAAACGCGAGCTTGCCTTACAAGAAACACACTCTGCTTTAGAGAAAAGAGCACTCATCTACTCTACTGTGTTTCCTATGTGGTCCAAACAGTGAGCTTGCTCAGAACAAAAGAACTGTGCTTCCTACACACACGAACCATATGTGGTTCAACTCTGCTTAGGAAACTGACAAGAACAGTAGCTCCTACTCAGTCCCATACACTGTACTTGCTGGGAAAAGCCTCGAGTGCTATTTGCCCTGTGTATGGAAATTGGAGCTCAATAGTGACTTTCCTTACCAGAAAACAACTCTTGTTCGTAGGACCAGAAACTGCATGTGATTCAACTCCATTTAGGACTAGGAAACAAACGCTAGCTCGCCTTACAGGAAACACACTCTGCTTTTGAGAAAAGAGCACTCTTCTACTCTACTGTGTGTCCTATGGAGTCTGAACAGTGAGCTTGCTCAGAACAAAAGAAATGTCCTTCCTACACACACGGCCATATCTAGTTCAATTCTGCTTAGGAACCTGACAAGAGCAGTAGATCCTCTTCAGTCCAATACACTGTACTTGCTGGGAACAGACGCCAGTGCTATTTGTCCTGTGTATGGCAATGGGAGCGCAGTAGTGACTCTTCTTACAAGAAAACAACTCTTGCTTGTAGGACCAGAAACTGCGTGTGATTCAACTCTGTTTCTGACTGGGAAACAAACACTAGCTAGCCTTACAAGAAACACACTCTGCTTTTGAGAAAAGAGCACTCGCCTACTCTACTGTGTTTCCTATGTGGTCCGAACAGCGAGCTTGCTCAGAACAAAAGAACTGTGCTACCTACACACACGGGCCATATCTAGTTCAACTCTGCTTAGGAAACTGACAAGAACAGTAGATCCTCTTCAGTCCAATACACTGTACATGCTGGGAACAGACGCCATTGCTATTTGCCCTGTGTATGAAAATGGGAGCGTAGTAGTGACTCTTCTTAAAAGAAAACAACTCTTGCTCATAGGACCAGAAACTGCATGGGGTTCAACTCCATTTATGAATTTGAAATGAACGCTTGCTCGCCTTAAAAGAAACACACTCTGCTTTTGAGAAAAGAGCACTCTTCTACTCTACTGTGTTTCCTATGGGGTCCGAACAGTGAGCTTGCTTAGAAAAAAAGAACTGTGCTTACTACACACACGTGTCATATCTAGTTCAACTCTGCTTAGGAAACTGACAAGAACAGTAGCTCCTCTTCTTTCCAATACACTGTACTTGCTGGGAGCATACGCGAGTGCTATTTGCACTGTGTGTGGCTAAAGGAACACAATAGTTACTTCCTTACCAGAAAACAACTCTTGCTCGTAGGACCAAAAACTGCATGTGATTCAACTCCATTTTGGACTGGGAAACAAACGCTAGCTCGCCTTAAAAGAAATACACTCTGCTTTTGAGAAAAGAGTACTCTTCTACTCTACTGTGTTTCCTATGGGGTCTGAACAGTGAGCTTGCTCAGAACAAAAGAACTGTGCTTCCTACACACACGGGCCATATGTAGTTCAACTCTGCTTAGGAAACTGACAGGAACAGTAGCTCCTCTTCAGTCCAATACACTGTACTTGCTGGGAGCAGAAGCGAGTGCTATTTGCACTGTATATGACATTGGGAGCTCAATAGTGACTCTTCTTACCAGAAAACAACTCTTGCTTGTAGGACCAAAAACTGCATGTGATTCAACTCCATTTAGGACTCGGAAACAAACGCTAGCTCGCCTTACAAGAAACACACTCTGCTTTTGAGAAAAGAGCACGCTTATACTCTACTGTGTTTCCTATAGGGCCAGAACAGTCAGCTTGCTCAGAACAAAAGAACTGTGCTTCCTACACACACGGGCCATATCTAGTTCAACTCTGCTTAGGAAACTGACAAGAAGAGTAGATCCTCTTCAGTCCAATACACTGTACATGCTGGGAACAGATGCCAGTGCTATTTGCCCTGTGTATGACAATGGGAGCACAATAGTGACTCTTCTTACCAGAAAACAACTCTTGCTCGTAGTAACAGAAACTGCATGTGATTCAAATCCATTTAGGACTGGGAAGCAAACTCTAGCTCACCCTACAAGAAACACACTCTGCTTTTGAGAGAAGAGCACTCTTCTACTCAACTGTGTTTCCTATAGAGCCAGAAGTGTGAGCTTGCTCAGAACAAAAGAACTGTGCTTCCTACACACACGGGCCATATCTAGTTCAACTCTGCTTTGGAAACTGACAAGAACAGTAGATCCTCTTCAGTCCAATACATTGTACATGCTGGGAACAAACGACAGTGCTATTTGCGCTGTGTATGACAATGGGAGCGTAATAGTGAATCTTATTACCAGAAAACAACTCTTGCTTGTAGGACCAGAATCTGCATGTGATTCAACTCCATTTTGGACTGGTAAACAAACCCTAGCTCGCCTTAGAAGAAACGCACTCTGCTTTTGAGAAAAGAGCACTCTTCTACTCTACTGTGTTTCCTTTAGGGCCAGAACAGTGAGCTTGCTCAGAATAAAAAACTGTGCTTCCCACACACGGGCCATATTTAGTTCAACTCTGCTTAGGACACTGACAAGAACAGTAGCTCCTCTTCAGTCCAATACACTGTACTTGCTGGGAGCAGACGTGAGTGCTATTTGCACTGTGTATGACAAAGGGAGCACCATAGTGACTTTCCTTACCAGAAAACAACTGTTGTTCATAGTACCAGAAACTGCATGTGATTCAATTCCATTTTGGACTGGGAAACAAACGCTAGCTCCCCTTACAAGAAACACACTCTGCTTTTGAGAAAAGAGCATTCTTCTACGCTACTGAGTTTCCTAAAGGGCCAGAACAGTGAGCTTGCTCAGAACAAAAGAACTGTGCTTCCTACACACACGGGCCATATCTAGTTCAACTCTGTTTAGGAAACTGAAAGAACAGTATCTCCTCTTCAGTCCAATACACTGTACTTGCTAAGAGCAGACGTGAGTGCTATTTGCACTGTGTATGGCAATGGGAGCGCAATAGTGACTCTTCTTACCAGAAAACAACTCTTGCTCGTAGGACCAGAAACTGCATGGGATTCAACTTCATTTCTCACTGGGAAACAAACACTAGCTAGCCTTACAAGAAACATACTCTGCTTTTGAGAAAAGAGCACTCTTCTACTCTACTGTGTTTCCTATAGGTTCAGAACAGTGAGCTTGCTCAGAACAAAAGAACTGTGCTTCCTACACACACGGACCATATCTAGTTCAACTCTGGTTAGGAAACTGACAAGAACAGTAGCTTCTCTTCTGTCTAATACAATGTACTTGCTGGGAGCAGACACGAGAGCTATTTGCACTGTGTATGACAATGGGAGCTCAATATTGACTCTTCCCACCAGAAAACAACTCTTGCCTGTAGGACCAGAAACTGCATGTGATTCAACTCCATTTAGGACTGGGAAACAAACCATAGCTCGCCTTAGAAGAAACACACTCTGCTTTTGAGAAAAGAGCACTCTTCTACTCTACTGTGTTTCTTATACGGCCAGAACAGTGAGCTTGCTCAGAACAAAAGAACTGTGCTTCCTACACACACGGGCCATATCTAGTTCAACTCTGCTTAGGAAACTGACAAGAAGAGTAGATCCTCTTCAGTCCAATACACTTTTCATGCTGGCAACAGACGCCCGTGCTATTTGCCCTGTGTATGAAAATGGGAGCACAATAGTGACTCTTCTTACCAGAAAACAACTCTTGCTCGTAGGACCAGAAACTGCATGGGATTCAACTCCATTTAAGACTGGAAAAACAAAGGCTAGCTTGCCTTACAAGAAACACACTCTGCTTTTGAGAAAAGAGCACTCTTCTACTCTACTGTGTTTCCTATGGGGTCCGAACAGTGAGCTTGCTCAGAACAAAAGAACTGTGCTTCCTACACACATGGGCCATATCTAGTTCAACTCTGCTTCGGAAACTGACAAGAACAGTAGCTCCTCTTCAGTCCAATACACTGGTCTTGCTGGGAGCAGACGCGAGTGCTATTTGCACTGTGTATGGCAAAGGGAGCACCATAGTGACTTTCCTTACCAGAAAACAACTGTTGCTCGTAGTATCAGAAACTGCATGTGATTCAATTCCATTTAGGACTGGGAAACAAACGCTAGCTCCCCTTACAAGAAACACACTCTGCTTTTGAGAAAAGAGCATTCTTCTACTCTACTGTGTTTCCTAAAGTGCCAAAACAGTGGGCTTGCTCAGAACAAAAGAACTGTGCTTCCTACACTCGGGCCATATCGGTTCAACTCTGCTTAGGAAACTGACAAGAACAGTAGCTCCTATTCAGTCCAATACACTGTACTTGCTAGGAGCAGACGCGAGTGCTATTTGCACTCTGTATGGCAATTGGAGCACAATAGTGACTCTTCTTACCAGAAAACAACTCTTGCTCATAGGACCAGAAACTGCATGGGATTCAACTTCATTTCTCACTGGGAAACAAACACTAGCTAGCCTTACAAGAAACACACTCTGCTTTTGAGAAAAGGGCACTCTTCTACTCTACTGTGTTTCCTATGGGTTCAGAACATTGAGCTTGCTCAGAACAAAAGAACTGTGCTTCCTACACACACGGGCCATATCTAGTTCAACTCTGCATAGGAAACTGACAAGAACAGTAGCTCCTCTTCTGTCTAATACAATGTACTTGCTGGGAGCAGACGCGAGAGCTATTTGCACTGTGTATGACAATGGGAGCTCAATAGTGACTCTTTTTACCAGAAAACAACTCTTGCCTGTAGGACCAGAAACTGCATGTGATTCAACTCCATTTAGGACTGGGAAACAAACCATAGCTCGTCTTAGAAGAAACACACTCTGCTTTTGAGAAAAGAGCACTCTTCTACTCTACTGTGTTTCTTATACGGCCAGAACAGTGAGCTTGCTCAGAACAAAAGAACTGTGCTTCCTACACACACGGGCCATATCTAGTTCAACTCTGCTTAGGAAACTGACAAGAAGAGTAGATCCTCTTCAGTCCAATACACTTTTCATGCTGGCAACAGACGCCCATGCTATTTGCCCTGTGTATGAAAATGGGAGCACAATAGTGACTCTTCTTACCAGAAAACAACTCTTGCTCGTAGGACCAGAAACTGCATGGGATTCAACTCCATTTAGGACTGGGAAACAAACGCTAGCTTGCCTTGCAAGAAACACACTCTGCTTTTGAGAAAAGAGCACTCTTCTACTCTACTGTGTTTCCTATGGGTTCCGAACAGTGAGCTTGCTCAGAACAAAAGAACTGTGCTTCCTACACACATAGGCCATATGCAGTTCAACTCTGCTTCGGAAACTGACAAGAACAGTAGCTCCTCTTCAATCCAATACACTGGACTTGCTGGGAGCAGACGCGAGTGCTATTTGCACTGTGTATGGCAAAGGGAGCACCATAGTGACTTTCCTTACCAGAAAACAACTGTTGCTCGTAATATCAGAAACTGCATGTGATTCAATTCCATTTAGGACTGGGAAACAAACGCTAGCTCCCCTTACAAGAAACACTCTCTGCTTTTGAGAAAAGAGCATTCTTCTACTCTACTGTGTTTCCTAAAGTGCCAAAACAGTGACCTTGCTCAGAACAAAAGAACTGTGCTTCCTACACTCGGGCCATATCGGTTCAACTCTGCTTAGGAAACTGACAAGAACAGTAGCTCCTATTCAGTCCAATACACTGTACTTGCTAGGAGCAGACGCGAGTGCTATTTGCACTGTGTATGGCAATGGGAGTGCAATAGTGACTCTTCTTACCAGAAAACAACTCTTGCTCATAGGACCAGAAACTGCATGGGATTCAACTTCATTTCTCACTGGGAAACAAACACTAGCTAGCCTTACAAGAAACACACTCTGCTTTTGAGAAAAGAGCACTCTTCTACTCTACTGTGTTTCCTATAGGTTCAGAACATTGAGCTTGCTCAGAACAAAAGAACTGTGCTTCCTACACACACGTGCCATATCTAGTTCAACTCTGCATAGGAAACTGACAAGAACAGTAGCTCCTCTTCTGTCTAATACAATGTACTTGCTGGGAGCAGACGCGAGAACTATTTGCACTGTGTATGACAATGGGAGCTCAATAGTGACTCTTCCCACCAGAAAACAACTCTTGCCTGTTGGAACAGAAACTGCATGTGATTCAACTCCATTTAGGACTGGGAAACAAACCATAGCTCGCCTTAGAAGAAACACACTCTGCTTTTGAGAAAAGAGCACTCTTCTACTCTACTGTGTTTCTTATAGGGCCAGAACAGAGAGCTTGCTCAGAACAAAAGAACTGTGCTTCCTACACACATGGGCCATATCTAGTTCAACTCTGCTTAAGAAACTGACAAGAAGAGTAGATCCTCTTCAGTCCAATACACTTTATATGCTGGGAACAGACGCCCGTGCTATTTGCCCTGTGTATGACAATGGGAGCACAATAGTGACTCTTCCTACAAGAAAACAACTCTTGCTCGTAGGACCAGAAACTGCATGGGATTCAACTCCATTTAGGACTGGGAAAAAATGCTAGCTTGCCTTACAAGAAACACACTATGCTTTTGAGAAAAGAGCACTCTTCTACTCTACTGTGTTTCCTATGGGGTCAGAACAGTGAGCTTGCTCAGAACAAAAGAACTGTGCTTCCTACACACATGGGCCATATCTAGTTCAAATCTGCTTCGGAAACTGACAAGAACAGTAGCTCCTCTTCAGTCCAATACACTGTACTTGCTGAAAGCAGATGCGAGTGCTATTTGCACTGTGTATGGCAATGGGAGCACCATAGTGACTTTCCTTACCAGAAAACAACTCTTGCTCGTAGTACCAGAAACTGCATGTGATTCAATTCCATTTAGGACTGGGAAACAAACGCTAGCTCGCCTTACAAGAAACACACTCTGATTTTGAGAAAAGAGCACTCTTCTTCTCTACTGTGTTTCCTAAAGGGCCAGAACAGTGAGCTTGCTCAGAACAAAAGAACTGTGCTTCCTACACACGGGCCAAATCTAGTTCAACTCTGTTTAGGAAACGGACAAGAACAGTAGCTCCTCTTCTGTACAATACACTGTACTTGCTGGGAACAGACGCGAGTGCTATTTGCACTGTGTATGGAAATGGGAGCCCAATAGTGACTCTTTTTACCAGAAAACAACTCTTGCTCGTAGGGCCAGAAACTGCATGTGATTCAACTCCATTTAGGACTGGGAAACAAACGCTAGCTCGCCTTACAAGAAACACACTCTGCTTTTGAGAAAAGAGCACTCTTCTACTCTACTGTGTTTCCTATAGGGCCAGAACAGTGAGCTTGCTCAGAACAAAAGAACTGTGCTTCCTATACACACGGGCCATATCTAGTTCAACTCTGCTTAGGAAACTGACAAGAACAGTAGATCCTCTTCAGTCTAACACACTGTACATGCTGGGAACATATGCCAGTGCTATTTGCCCTGTGTTATGACAATGGGAGCGCAATAGTGACTCTTCTTACCAAAAAACAACTCTTGCTCGTAGGACCAGAAACTGCATGGGATTCAACTCCATTTAGGACTGGCAAACATGCTAGCTCGCCTTACAAGAAACACACTCTGCTTTTGAGAAAAGAGCACTCTTCTACTCTACTGTGTTTCCTACAGGGCCAGAAAAAGTGTGCTTGCTCAGAACAAAGAACTGTGGTTCCTACACAAACGGGCCATATCTAGTTCAACTCTGCTTTGGAAACTGACAAGAACAGTAGATCCTCTTCAGTCCAATACATTGTACATGCTGGGAACAGACGACAGTGCTATTTGCGCTGTGTATGACAATGGGAGCGTAATAGTGACTCTTCTTAACAGAAAAAAACTCTTACTCATAGGACCAGAAACTGCATGTGATTCAACTCCATTTAGGACTGGGAAACAAACGCTAGCTCGCCTTACAAGAAAAACACTCTGCTTTTGAGAAAAGAGGACTCTTCTACTCTACTGTGTTTCCTATGGGCTCGGAACCGTGAGCTTGCTCAGAAAAAAGAACTGTGCTTCCTACACACACGGGTCATATCTAGTTCCACCCTGCTTAGAAAAATGACAAGAACAGTAGATCCTACTCAGTCCAATACACTGTACATGCTGGGAACAGACACCCGTGCTATTTGCCCTGTGTATGACAATGGGAGCATAATTTTGACTCTTCTTACCAGAAAACAACTCTTGCTCGTAGGACCAGAAACTTCATGAGATTCCACTCCATTTATGACTGGGAAACGAATGCTAGCTCGCCTTACAATAAACACACTCTGCTTTTGAGAAAAGAGCACTCTTCTACTCTACTGTGTTTCCTATGGTGTCCGAACAGTGACCTTGCTCAGAAAAAAAGAACTGTGCTTCCTACACACACGGGACATATCTAGTTCAACTCTGCTTCGGAAACTGACAAGAACAGTATCTCCTCTTCAGTCCAATACACTGTACTTGCTGGGAGCAGACACGAGTGCTATTTGCACTGTGTATGTCAATGGGAGCGCAATAGTGACTCTTCTTACCAGAAAACAACTCTTGTTTGTAGGACCAGAAACTGCATGGGATTCAACTTCATTTCTGACTGGGAAACAAACACTAGCTAGCCTTACAAGAAACATGCTCTGCTTTTGAGAAAAGAGCACTCTTCTACTCTACTGTGTTTCCTATAGGGCCAGAACAGTGAGCTTGCTCAGAACAATAGAACTGTGCTTCCTACACACACGGACCATATCTAGTTCAACTCTTCTTAGGAAACTGACAAGAACAGTAGCTCCTCTTCAGTCCAATACACTGTACCTGCTGGGAACAGACGCGAGTGCTATTTGCACTGTGTATGGCAAAGTGAGCACAATAGTGACTTTCCTTACCAGAAAACAACTCTTGCTCCTAGTACCAGAAACTGCATGAGATTCAAATCCATTTAGGACTGGGAAACAAACTCTAGCTCACCCTACAAGAAACACACTCTGCTTTTGAGAAAAGAGCACTCTTCTACTCTACTGTGTTTCCTATAGGGCCAGAACAGTGAGCTTGCTCAGAACAAAAGAACTGTGCTTCCTACACACACGGACTATATCTAGTTCAAGTCTGCTAAGGAAACTGACAAGAACAGTAGATCCTCTTCAGTCCAATACACTGTACATGCTGGGAACAGACGCCAGTGCTATTTGCCCTATGTATGACAATGGGTGCTCAGTAGTGACTCTTCTTACCGGAAAAAAAATCTTGCTCGTAGGACCAGAAGCTGCATGGGATTCAACGCCATTTAGGACTGGGAAACAAACGGTAGCTCGCCTTACAAGAAACACACTCTGCTTTTGAAAAAAGAGCACTCTTCTACTCAACTGTGTTTCCTACAGAGCCAGAAGTGTGAGCTTGCTCAGAACAAAAGAACTGTGCTTCCTACACACACGGGCCATATCTAGTTCAACTCTGCTTTGGAAACTGACAAGAACAGTAGATCCTCTTCAGTCCAATACATTGTACATGCTGGGAACAATCGACAGTGCTATTTGCGCTGTGTATGACAATGGGAGCGTAATAGTGAATCTTATTACCAGAAAACAACTCTTGCTTGTAGGACCAGAATCTGCATGTGATTCAACTCCATTTTGGACTTGTAAACAAACCCTAGCTCGCCTTAGAAGAAACGCACTCTGCTTTTGAGAAAAGAGCACTCTTATACTCTACTGTGCTTCCTTTAGGGCCAGAACAGTGAGCTTGCTCAGAACAAAAAACTGTGCTTCCTACACACAGGGTCCATATTTAGTTCAACTCGGCTTAGGAAACTGACAAGAACAGTAGCTCCTCTTCTGTCCAATACACTGTACTTGCTGGGAACAGACGCCAGTGCTATTTGCCCTGTGTATGACAATGGGAGCACAATAGTGACTCTTCTTACCAGAAAACAAATCTTGCTCATAGGACCAGAAACTGCATGGGACTCAACTCCATTTAGGACTTGGAAACAAACGCTAGCTTGCCTTACGAGAAACACACTCTGTTTTTGAGAAAAGAGCACTCTACTACTGTACTGTGTTTCCTAAGGGGTCCGAACAGAGAGTTTGCTCAGAACAAAAGAACTGAGCTTCCTACACACATGGGCCATATCTAGTTCAACTCTGCTTCGGAAACTGACAAGAACAGTAGCTCCTCCTGAGTCCAATACACTGTACTTGCTAAGAGCAGACGTGAGTGCTATTTGCACTGTGTATGACAATGGGAGCACCATAGTGACTTTCCTTACCAGAAAACAACTTTTGCTCATAGTACCAGAAACTGCATGTGATTCAATTCCATTTAGGACTGGGAAACAAACGCTAGCTCCCCTTACAAGAAACACACTCTGCTTTTGAGAAAAGAGCATTCTTCTACGCTACTGAGTTTCCTAAAGGGCCAGAACAGTGAGCTTGCTCAGAACAAAAGAACTGTGCTTCCTACACACACGGGCCATATCTAGTTCAACTCTGTTTAGGAAACTGACAAGAACAGTAGCTCCTCTTCAGTCCAATACACTGTACTTGCTAAGAGCAGACGTGAGTGCTATTTGCACTGTGTATGGCAATGGGAGCACAATAGTGACTCTTCTTACCAGAAAACAACTCTTGCTCGTGGGACCAGAAACTGCATGGGATTCAACTTTATTTCTCACTGGGAAACAAACACTAGCTAGCCTTACAAGAAACATACTCTGCTTTTGAGAAAAGAGCACTCTTCTACTCTACTGTGTTTCCTATAGGTTCAGAACAGTGAGCTTGCTCAGAACAAAAGAACTGTGCTTCCTACACACACGGGCCATATCTAGTTCAACTCTGCTTAGGAAACTGACAAGAACAGTAGCTCCTCTTCTGTCTAATAAAATGTACTTGCTGGGAGCAGACGCGAGAGCTTTTTGCACTGTGTATGAAAATGGGACCTCAATAGTGACTCTTCCCACCAGAAAACAACTCTTGCCTGTAGGACCAGAAACTGCATGTGATTCAACTCCATTTAGGACTGGGAAACAAACCATAGCTCGCCTTAGAAGAAACGCACTCTGCTTTTGAGAAAAGAGCACTCTTCTACTCTACTGTGTTTCTTATACGGCCAGAACAGTGAGCTTGCTCAGAACAAAAGAACTGTGCTTCCTACACACACGGCCCATATCTAGTTCAACTCTGCTTAGGAAACTGACAAGAAGAGTAGATCCTCTTCAGTCCAATACACTTTTCATGCTGGGAACAGACGCCCGTGCTATTTGCCCTGTGTATGAAAATGGGAGCACAATAGTGACTCTTCTTACCAGAAAACACCTCTTGCTCGTAGGACCAGAAATTGCATGGGATTCAACTCCATTTAGGACTGGGAAACAAACGCTAGCTTGCCTTACAAGAAACACACTCTGCTTTTGAGAAAAGAGCACTCTTCTACTCTACTGTGTTTCCTATGGTGTCCGAACAGTGAGCTTGCTCAGAACAAAAGAACTGTGCTTCCTACACACATGGGCCATATCTAGTTCAACTCTGCTTCGGAAACTGACAAGAACAGTAGCTCCTCTTCAGTCCAATACACTGTACATGCTGGGAACAGACGCCAGTGCTATTTGCCTTATGTATGACAATGGGAGCTCAGTAGTGACTCTTCTTACCGGAAAAAAAATCTTGCTCGTAGGACCAGAAGCTGCATGTGATTCAATTCCATTTAGGACTGGGAAACAAACGCTAGCTCGCCTTACAAGAAATACACTCTGCTTTTGAAAAAAGAGCACTCTTCTACTCAACTGTGTTTCCTATAGAGCCAGAAGTGTGAGCTTGCTCAGAACAAAAGAACTGTGCTTCCTACACACACGAGCCATATCTAGTTCAACTCTGCTTTGGAAACTGACAAGAACAGTAGATCCTCTTCAGTCCAATACATTGTACATGCTGGGAACAAACGACAGTGCTCTTTGCGCTGTGTATGACAATGGGAGCGTAATAGTGAATCTTATTACCAGAAAACAACTCTTGCTTGTAGGACCAGAATCTGCATGTGATTCAACTCCATTTTGGACTGGTAAACAAACCCTAGCTCGCCTTAGAAGAAACACACTCTGCTTTTGAGAAAAGAGCACTCTTCTACTCTACTGTGTTTCCTTTAGGGCCAGAACAGTGAGCTTGCTCAGAACAAAAAACTGTGCTTCCTACACACAGGGGCCATATTGAGTTCAACTCTGCTTAGGAAACTGACAAGAACAGTAGCTCCTCTTCTGTCCAATACACTGTACTTGCTGGGAACAGACGCCAGTGCTATTTGCCCTGTGTATGACAATGGGAGCACAATAGTGACTCTTCTTACCAGAAAACAAATCTTGCTCATAGGACCAGAAACTGCATGGGACTCAACTCCATTTAGGACTTGGAAACAAACGCTAGCTTGCCTTACAAGAAACACACTCTGCTTTTGAGAAAAGAGCACTCTTCTACTCTACTGTGTTTCCTAAGGGGTCCGAACAGAGAGTTTGCTCAGAACAAAAGAACTGAGCTTCCTACACACATGGGCCATATCTAGTTCAACTCTGCTTCGGAAACTGACAAGAACAGTAGCTCCTCCTGAGTCCAATACACTGTACTTGCTGGGAGCAGACGTGAGTGCTATTTGCACTGTGTATGACAATGGGAGCACCATAGTGACTTTCCTTACCAGAAAACAACTGTTGCTCATAGTACCAGAAACTGCATGTGATTCAATTCCATTTAGGACTGGGAAACAAACGCTAGCTCCCCTTACAAGAAACACACTCTGCTTTTGAGAAAAGAGCATTCTTCTACGCTACTGAGTTTCCTAAAGGGCCAGAACAGTGAGCTTGCTCAGAACAAAAGAACTGTGCTTCCTACACACACGGGCCATATCTAGTTCAACTCTGTTTAGGAAACTGACAAGAACAGTATCTCCTCTTCAGTCCAATACACTGTACTTGCTAAGAGCAGACGTGAGTGCTATTTGCACTGTGTATGGCAATGGGAGCACAATAGTGACTCTTCTTACCAGAAAACAACTCTTGCTCGTAGGACCAGAAACTGCATGGTATTCAACTTTATTTCTCACTGGGAAACAAACACTAGCTAGCCTTACAAGAAACATACTCTGCTTTTGAGAAAAGAGCACTCTTCTACTCTACTGTGTTTCCTATAGGTTCAGAACAGTGAGCTTGCTCAGAACAAAAGAACTGTGCTTCCTACACACGGGCCATATCTAGTTCAACTCTGCTTAGGAAACTGACAAGAACAGTAGCTCCTCTTCTGTCTAATACAATGTACTTGCTGGGAGCAGACGCGAGAGCTATTTGCACTGTGTATGACAATGGGAGCTAAATATTGACTTTTCCCACCAGAAAACAACTCTTGCCTGTAGGACCAGAAACTGCATGTGATTCAACTCCATTTAGGACTGGGAAACAAACCATAGCTCGCCTTAGAAGAAACACACTCTGCTTTTGAGAAAAGAGCACTCTTCTACTCTACTGTGTTTCTTATACGGCCAGAACAGTGAGCTTGCTCAGAACAAAAGAACTGTGCTTCCTACACACACGGGCCATATCTAGTTCAACTCTGCTTAGGAAACTGACAAGAAGAGTAGATCCTCTTCAGTCCAATACACTTTTCATGCTGGCAACAGACGCCCGTGCTATTTGCCCTGTGTATGAAAATGGGAGCACAATAGTGACTCTTCTTACCAGAAAACAACTCTTGCTCGTAGGACCAGAAACTGCATGGGATTCAACTCCATTTAAGACTGGAAAAACAAAGGCTAGCTTGCCTTACAAGAAACACACTCTGCTTTTGAGAAAAGAGCACTCTTCTACTCTACTGTGTTTCCTATGGGGTCCGAACAGTGAGCTTGCTCAGAACAAAAGAACTGTGCTTCCTACACACATGGGCCATATCTAGTTCAACTCTGCTTCGGAAACTGACAAGAACAGTAGCTCCTCTTCAGTCCAATACACTGGTCTTGCTGGGAGCAGACGCGAGTGCTATTTGCACTGTGTATGGCAAAGGGAGCACCATAGTGACTTTCCTTACCAGAAAACAACTGTTGCTCGTAGTATCAGAAACTGCATGTGATTCAATTCCATTTAGGACTGGGAAACAAACGCTAGCTCGCCTTACAAGAAATACACTCTGCTTTTGAAAAAAGAGCACTCTTCTACTCAACTGTGTTTCCTATAGAGCCAGAAGTGTGAGCTTGCTCAGAACAAAAGAACTGTGCTTCCTACACACACGAGGCATATCTAGTTCAACTCTGCTTTGGAAACTGACAAGAACAGTAGATCCTCTTCAGTCCAATACATTGTACATGCTGGGAACAAACGACAGTGCTCTTTGCGCTGTGTATGACAATGGGAGCATAATAGTGAATCTTATTACAAGAAAACAACTCTTGCTTGTAGGACCAGAATCTGCATGTGATTCAACTCCATTTTGGACTGGTAAACAAACCCAAGCTCGCATTAGAGGAAACGCACTCTGCTTTTGAGAAAAGAGCACTCTTCTACTCCACTGTGTTTCCTTTAGGGCCAGAACAGTGAGCTTGCTCAGAACAAAAAACTGTGCTTCCTACACACACGGGCCATATCTAGTTCAACTCTGCATAGGAAACTGACAAGAACAGTAGCTCCTCTTCTGTCTAATACAATGTACTTGCTGGGAGCAGACGCGAGAGCTATTTGCACTGTGTATGACAATGGGAGCTCAATAGTGACTCTTCCCACCAGAAAACAACTCTTGCCTGTAGGACCAGAAACTGCATGTGATTCAACTCCATTTAGGACTGGGAAACAAACCATAGCTCGTCTTAGAAGAAACACACTCTGCTTTTGAGAAAAGAGCACTCTTCTACTCTACTGTGTTTCTTATAGGGCCAGAACAGAGAGCTTGCTCAGAACAAAAGAACTGTGCTTCCTACACACATGGGCCATATCTAGTTCAACTCTGCTTAAGAAACTGACAAGAAGAGTAGATCCTCTTCAGTCCAATACACTTTATATGCTGGGAACAGACGCCCGTGCTATTTGCCCTGTGTATGACAATGGGAGCACAATAGTGACTCTTCCTACAAGAAAACAACTCTTGCTCGTAGGACCAGAAACTGCATGGGATTCAACTCCATTTAGGACTGGGAAAAAATGCTAGCTTGCCTTACAAGAAACACACTATGCTTTTGAGAAAAGAGCACTCTTCTACTCTACTGTGTTTCCTATGGGGTCAGAACAGTGAGCTTGCTCAGAACAAAAGAACTGTGCTTCCTACACACATGGGCCATATCTAGTTCAAATCTGCTTCGGAAACTGACAAGAACAGTAGCTCCTCTTCAGTCCAATACACTGTACTTGCTGAAAGCAGATGCGAGTGCTATTTGCACTGTGTATGGCAATGGGAGCACCATAGTGACTTTCCTTACCAGAAAACAACTCTTGCTCGTAGTACCAGAAACTGCATGTGATTCAATTCCATTTAGGACTGGGAAACAAACGCTAGCTCGCCTTACAAGAAACACACTCTGATTTTGAGAAAAGAGCACTCTTCTTCTCTACTGTGTTTCCTAAAGGGCCAGAACAGTGAGCTTGCTCAGAACAAAAGAACTGTGCTTCCTACACACGGGCCAAATCTAGTTCAACTCTGTTTAGGAAACGGACAAGAACAGTAGCTCCTCTTCTGTACAATACACTGTACTTGCTGGGAACAGACGCGAGTGCTATTTGCACTGTGTATGGAAATGGGAGCCCAATAGTGACTCTTTTTACCAGAAAACAACTCTTGCTCGTAGGGCCAGAAACTGCATGTGATTCAACTCCATTTAGGACTGGGAAACAAACGCTAGCTCGCCTTACAAGAAACACACTCTGCTTTTGAGAAAAGAGCACTCTTCTACTCTACTGTGTTTCCTATAGGGCCAGAACAGTGAGCTTGCTCAGAACAAAAGAACTGTGCTTCCTATACACACGGGCCATATCTAGTTCAACTCTGCTTAGGAAACTGACAAGAACAGTAGATCCTCTTCAGTCTAACACACTGTACATGCTGGGAACATATGCCAGTGCTATTTGCCCTGTGTATGACAATGGGAGCGCAATAGTGACTCTTCTTACCAAAAAACAACTCTTGCTCGTAGGACCAGAAACTGCATGGGATTCAACTCCATTTAGGACTGGCAAACAATGCTAGCTCGCCTTACAAGAAACACACTCTGCTTTTGAGAAAAGAGCACTCTTCTACTCTACTGTGTTTCCTACAGGGCCAGAAAAGTGTGCTTGCTCAGAACAAAGAACTGTGGTTCCTACACAAACGGGCCATATCTAGTTCAACTCTGCTTTGGAAACTGACAAGAACAGTAGATCCTCTTCAGTCCAATACATTGTACATGCTGGGAACAGACGACAGTGCTATTTGCGCTGTGTATGACAATGGGAGCGTAATAGTGACTCTTCTTAACAGAAAAAAACTCTTACTCATAGGACCAGAAACTGCATGTGATTCAACTCCATTTAGGACTGGGAAACAAACGCTAGCTCGCCTTACAAGAAAAACACTCTGCTTTTGAGAAAAGAGGACTCTTCTACTCTACTGTGTTTCCTATGGGCTCGGAACCGTGAGCTTGCTCAGAAAAAAGAACTGTGCTTCCTACACACACGGGTCATATCTAGTTCCACCCTGCTTAGAAAAATGACAAGAACAGTAGATCCTACTCAGTCCAATACACTGTACATGCTGGGAACAGACACCCGTGCTATTTGCCCTGTGTATGACAATGGGAGCATAATTTTGACTCTTCTTACCAGAAAACAACTCTTGCTCGTAGGACCAGAAACTTCATGAGATTCCACTCCATTTATGACTGGGAAACGAATGCTAGCTCGCCTTACAATAAACACACTCTGCTTTTGAGAAAAGAGCACTCTTCTACTCTACTGTGTTTCCTATGGTGTCCGAACAGTGACCTTGCTCAGAAAAAAAGAACTGTGCTTCCTACACACACGGGACATATCTAGTTCAACTCTGCTTCGGAAACTGACAAGAACAGTATCTCCTCTTCAGTCCAATACACTGTACTTGCTGGGAGCAGACACGAGTGCTATTTGCACTGTGTATGTCAATGGGAGCGCAATAGTGACTCTTCTTACCAGAAAACAACTCTTGTTTGTAGGACCAGAAACTGCATGGGATTCAACTTCATTTCTGACTGGGAAACAAACACTAGCTAGCCTTACAAGAAACATGCTCTGCTTTTGAGAAAAGAGCACTCTTCTACTCTACTGTGTTTCCTATAGGGCCAGAACAGTGAGCTTGCTCAGAACAATAGAACTGTGCTTCCTACACACACGGACCATATCTAGTTCAACTCTTCTTAGGAAACTGACAAGAACAGTAGCTCCTCTTCAGTCCAATACACTGTACCTGCTGGGAACAGACGCGAGTGCTATTTGCACTGTGTATGGCAAAGTGAGCACAATAGTGACTTTCCTTACCAGAAAACAACTCTTGCTCCTAGTACCAGAAACTGCATGAGATTCAAATCCATTTAGGACTGGGAAACAAACTCTAGCTCACCCTACAAGAAACACACTCTGCTTTTGAGAAAAGAGCACTCTTCTACTCTACTGTGTTTCCTATAGGGCCAGAACAGTGAGCTTGCTCAGAACAAAAGAACTGTGCTTCCTACACACACGGACTATATCTAGTTCAAGTCTGCTAAGGAAACTGACAAGAACAGTAGATCCTCTTCAGTCCAATACACTGTACATGCTGGGAACAGACGCCAGTGCTATTTGCCCTATGTATGACAATGGGTGCTCAGTAGTGACTCTTCTTACCGGAAAAAAAATCTTGCTCGTAGGACCAGAAGCTGCATGGGATTCAACGCCATTTAGGACTGGGAAAAAAACGGTAGCTCGCCTTACAAGAAACACACTCTGCTTTTGAAAAAAGAGCACTCTTCTACTCAACTGTGTTTCCTACAGAGCCAGAAGTGTGAGCTTGCTCAGAACAAAAGAACTGTGCTTCCTACACACACGGGCCATATCTAGTTCAACTCTGCTTTGGAAACTGACAAGAACAGTAGATCCTCTTCAGTCCAATACATTGTACATGCTGGGAACAATCGACAGTGCTATTTGCGCTGTGTATGACAATGGGAGCGTAATAGTGAATCTTATTACCAGAAAACAACTCTTGCTTGTAGGACCAGAATCTGCATGTGATTCAACTCCATTTTGGACTTGTAAACAAACCCTAGCTCGCCTTAGAAGAAACGCACTCTGCTTTTGAGAAAAGAGCACTCTTATACTCTACTGTGCTTCCTTTAGGGCCAGAACAGTGAGCTTGCTCAGAACAAAAAACTGTGCTTCCTACACACAGGGTCCATATTTAGTTCAACTCGGCTTAGGAAACTGACAAGAACAGTAGCTCCTCTTCTGTCCAATACACTGTACTTGCTGGGAACAGACGCCAGTGCTATTTGCCCTGTGTATGACAATGGGAGCACAATAGTGACTCTTCTTACCAGAAAACAAATCTTGCTCATAGGACCAGAAACTGCATGGGACTCAACTCCATTTAGGACTTGGAAACAAACGCTAGCTTGCCTTACGAGAAACACACTCTGTTTTTGAGAAAAGAGCACTCTACTACTGTACTGTGTTTCCTAAGGGGTCCGAACAGAGAGTTTGCTCAGAACAAAAGAACTGAGCTTCCTACACACATGGGCCATATCTAGTTCAACTCTGCTTCGGAAACTGACAAGAACAGTAGCTCCTCCTGAGTCCAATACACTGTACTTGCTAAGAGCAGACGTGAGTGCTATTTGCACTGTGTATGACAATGGGAGCACCATAGTGACTTTCCTTACCAGAAAACAACTTTTGCTCATAGTACCAGAAACTGCATGTGATTCAATTCCATTTAGGACTGGGAAACAAACGCTAGCTCCCCTTACAAGAAACACACTCTGCTTTTGAGAAAAGAGCATTCTTCTACGCTACTGAGTTTCCTAAAGGGCCAGAACAGTGAGCTTGCTCAGAACAAAAGAACTGTGCTTCCTACACACACGGGCCATATCTAGTTCAACTCTGTTTAGGAAACTGACAAGAACAGTAGCTCCTCTTCAGTCCAATACACTGTACTTGCTAAGAGCAGACGTGAGTGCTATTTGCACTGTGTATGGCAATGGGAGCACAATAGTGACTCTTCTTACCAGAAAACAACTCTTGCTCGTGGGACCAGAAACTGCATGGGATTCAACTTTATTTCTCACTGGGAAACAAACACTAGCTAGCCTTACAAGAAACATACTCTGCTTTTGAGAAAAGAGCACTCTTCTACTCTACTGTGTTTCCTATAGGTTCAGAACAGTGAGCTTGCTCAGAACAAAAGAACTGTGCTTCCTACACACACGGGCCATATCTAGTTCAACTCTGCTTAGGAAACTGACAAGAACAGTAGCTCCTCTTCTGTCTAATAAAATGTACTTGCTGGGAGCAGACGCGAGAGCTTTTTGCACTGTGTATGAAAATGGGACCTCAATAGTGACTCTTCCCACCAGAAAACAACTCTTGCCTGTAGGACCAGAAACTGCATGTGATTCAACTCCATTTAGGACTGGGAAACAAACCATAGCTCGCCTTAGAAGAAACGCACTCTGCTTTTGAGAAAAGAGCACTCTTCTACTCTACTGTGTTTCTTATACGGCCAGAACAGTGAGCTTGCTCAGAACAAAAGAACTGTGCTTCCTACACACACGGCCCATATCTAGTTCAACTCTGCTTAGGAAACTGACAAGAAGAGTAGATCCTCTTCAGTCCAATACACTTTTCATGCTGGGAACAGACGCCCGTGCTATTTGCCCTGTGTATGAAAATGGGAGCACAATAGTGACTCTTCTTACCAGAAAACACCTCTTGCTCGTAGGACCAGAAATTGCATGGGATTCAACTCCATTTAGGACTGGGAAACAAACGCTAGCTTGCCTTACAAGAAACACACTCTGCTTTTGAGAAAAGAGCACTCTTCTACTCTACTGTGTTTCCTATGGTGTCCGAACAGTGAGCTTGCTCAGAACAAAAGAACTGTGCTTCCTACACACATGGGCCATATCTAGTTCAACTCTGCTTCGGAAACTGACAAGAACAGTAGCTCCTCTTCAGTCCAATACACTGTACATGCTGGGAACAGACGCCAGTGCTATTTGCCTTATGTATGACAATGGGAGCTCAGTAGTGACTCTTCTTACCGGAAAAAAAATCTTGCTCGTAGGACCAGAAGCTGCATGTGATTCAATTCCATTTAGGACTGGGAAACAAACGCTAGCTCGCCTTACAAGAAATACACTCTGCTTTTGAAAAAAGAGCACTCTTCTACTCAACTGTGTTTCCTATAGAGCCAGAAGTGTGAGCTTGCTCAGAACAAAAGAACTGTGCTTCCTACACACACGAGCCATATCTAGTTCAACTCTGCTTTGGAAACTGACAAGAACAGTAGATCCTCTTCAGTCCAATACATTGTACATGCTGGGAACAAACGACAGTGCTCTTTGCGCTGTGTATGACAATGGGAGCGTAATAGTGAATCTTATTACCAGAAAACAACTCTTGCTTGTAGGACCAGAATCTGCATGTGATTCAACTCCATTTTGGACTGGTAAACAAACCCTAGCTCGCCTTAGAAGAAACACACTCTGCTTTTGAGAAAAGAGCACTCTTCTACTCTACTGTGTTTCCTTTAGGGCCAGAACAGTGAGCTTGCTCAGAACAAAAAACTGTGCTTCCTACACACAGGGGCCATATTGAGTTCAACTCTGCTTAGGAAACTGACAAGAACAGTAGCTCCTCTTCTGTCCAATACACTGTACTTGCTGGGAACAGACGCCAGTGCTATTTGCCCTGTGTATGACAATGGGAGCACAATAGTGACTCTTCTTACCAGAAAACAAATCTTGCTCATAGGACCAGAAACTGCATGGGACTCAACTCCATTTAGGACTTGGAAACAAACGCTAGCTTGCCTTACAAGAAACACACTCTGCTTTTGAGAAAAGAGCACTCTTCTACTCTACTGTGTTTCCTAAGGGGTCCGAACAGAGAGTTTGCTCAGAACAAAAGAACTGAGCTTCCTACACACATGGGCCATATCTAGTTCAACTCTGCTTCGGAAACTGACAAGAACAGTAGCTCCTCCTGAGTCCAATACACTGTACTTGCTGGGAGCAGACGTGAGTGCTATTTGCACTGTGTATGACAATGGGAGCACCATAGTGACTTTCCTTACCAGAAAACAACTGTTGCTCATAGTACCAGAAACTGCATGTGATTCAATTCCATTTAGGACTGGGAAACAAACGCTAGCTCCCCTTACAAGAAACACACTCTGCTTTTGAGAAAAGAGCATTCTTCTACGCTACTGAGTTTCCTAAAGGGCCAGAACAGTGAGCTTGCTCAGAACAAAAGAACTGTGCTTCCTACACACACGGGCCATATCTAGTTCAACTCTGTTTAGGAAACTGACAAGAACAGTATCTCCTCTTCAGTCCAATACACTGTACTTGCTAAGAGCAGACGTGAGTGCTATTTGCACTGTGTATGGCAATGGGAGCACAATAGTGACTCTTCTTACCAGAAAACAACTCTTGCTCGTAGGACCAGAAACTGCATGGTATTCAACTTTATTTCTCACTGGGAAACAAACACTAGCTAGCCTTACAAGAAACATACTCTGCTTTTGAGAAAAGAGCACTCTTCTACTCTACTGTGTTTCCTATAGGTTCAGAACAGTGAGCTTGCTCAGAACAAAAGAACTGTGCTTCCTACACACGGGCCATATCTAGTTCAACTCTGCTTAGGAAACTGACAAGAACAGTAGCTCCTCTTCTGTCTAATACAATGTACTTGCTGGGAGCAGACGCGAGAGCTATTTGCACTGTGTATGACAATGGGAGCTAAATATTGACTTTTCCCACCAGAAAACAACTCTTGCCTGTAGGACCAGAAACTGCATGTGATTCAACTCCATTTAGGACTGGGAAACAAACCATAGCTCGCCTTAGAAGAAACACACTCTGCTTTTGAGAAAAGAGCACTCTTCTACTCTACTGTGTTTCTTATACGGCCAGAACAGTGAGCTTGCTCAGAACAAAAGAACTGTGCTTCCTAAACACACGGGCCATATCTAGTTCAACTCTGCTTAGGAAACTGACAAGAAGAGTAGATCCTCTTCAGTCCAATACACTTTTCATGCTGGCAACAGACGCCCGTGCTATTTGCCCTGTGTATGAAAATGGGAGCACAATAGTGACTCTTCTTACCAGAAAACAACTCTTGCTCGTAGGACCAGAAACTGCATGGGATTCAACTCCATTTAAGACTGGAAAAACAAAGGCTAGCTTGCCTTACAAGAAACACACTCTGCTTTTGAGAAAAGAGCACTCTTCTACTCTACTGTGTTTCCTATGGGGTCCGAACAGTGAGCTTGCTCAGAACAAAAGAACTGTGCTTCCTACACACATGGGCCATATCTAGTTCAACTCTGCTTCGGAAACTGACAAGAACAGTAGCTCCTCTTCAGTCCAATACACTGGTCTTGCTGGGAGCAGACGCGAGTGCTATTTGCACTGTGTATGGCAAAGGGAGCACCATAGTGACTTTCCTTACCAGAAAACAACTGTTGCTCGTAGTATCAGAAACTGCATGTGATTCAATTCCATTTAGGACTGGGAAACAAACGCTAGCTCGCCTTACAAGAAATACACTCTGCTTTTGAAAAAAGAGCACTCTTCTACTCAACTGTGTTTCCTATAGAGCCAGAAGTGTGAGCTTGCTCAGAACAAAAGAACTGTGCTTCCTACACACACGAGGCATATCTAGTTCAACTCTGCTTTGGAAACTGACAAGAACAGTAGATCCTCTTCAGTCCAATACATTGTACATGCTGGGAACAAACGACAGTGCTCTTTGCGCTGTGTATGACAATGGGAGCATAATAGTGAATCTTATTACAAGAAAACAACTCTTGCTTGTAGGACCAGAATCTGCATGTGATTCAACTCCATTTTGGACTGGTAAACAAACCCAAGCTCGCATTAGAGGAAACGCACTCTGCTTTTGAGAAAAGAGCACTCTTCTACTCCACTGTGTTTCCTTTAGGGCCAGAACAGTGAGCTTGCTCAGAACAAAAAACTGTGCTTCCTACACACACGGGCCATATCTAGTTCAACTCTGCATAGGAAACTGACAAGAACAGTAGCTCCTCTTCTGTCTAATACAATGTACTTGCTGGGAGCAGACGCGAGAGCTATTTGCACTGTGTATGACAATGGGAGCTCAATAGTGACTCTTCCCACCAGAAAACAACTCTTGCCTGTAGGACCAGAAACTGCATGTGATTCAACTCCATTTAGGACTGGGAAACAAACCATAGCTCGTCTTAGAAGAAACACACTCTGCTTTTGAGAAAAGAGCACTCTTCTACTCTACTGTGTTTCTTATACGGCCAGAACAGTGAGCTTGCTCAGAACAAAAGAACTGTGCTTCCTACACACACGGGCCATATCTAGTTCAACTCTGCTTAGGAAACTGACAAGAAGAGTAGATCCTCTTCAGTCCAATACACTTTTCATGCTGGCAACAGACGCCCATGCTATTTGCCCTGTGTATGAAAATGGGAGCACAATAGTGACTCTTCTTACCAGAAAACAACTCTTGCTCGTAGGACCAGAAACTGCATGGGATTCAACTCCATTTAGGACTGGGAAACAAACGCTAGCTTGCCTTGCAAGAAACACACTCTGCTTTTGAGAAAAGAGCACTCTTCTACTCTACTGTGTTTCCTATGGGGTCCGAACAGTGAGCTTGCTCAGAACAAAAGAACTGTGCTTCCTACACACATAGGCCATATGCAGTTCAACTCTGCTTCGGAAACTGACAAGAACAGTAGCTCCTCTTCAGTCCAATACACTGGACTTGCTGGGAGCAGACGCGAGTGCTATTTGCACTGTGTATGGCAAAGGGAGCACCATAGTGACTTTCCTTACCAGAAAACAACTGTTGCTCGTAATATCAGAAACTGCATGTGATTCATTTCCATTTAGGACTGGGAAACAAACGCTAGCTCCCCTTACAAGAAACACACTCTGCTTTTGAGAAAAGAGCACTCTTCTACTCTATTGTGTTTCCTATGAGGTCCGAACAGTGAGCTTGCTCAGAACAAAAGAACTGTGCTTCCTACACTCGGGCCATATCGGTTCAACTCTGCTTAGGAAACTGACAAGAACAGTAGCTCCTATTCAGTCCAATACACTGTACTTGCTAGGAGCAGACGCGAGTGCTATTTGCACTGTGTATGGCAATGGGAGTGCAATAGTGACTCTTCTTACCAGAAAACAACTCTTGCTCATAGGACCAGAAACTGCATGGGATTCAACTTCATTTCTCACTGGGAAACAAACACTAGCTAGCCTTACAAGAAACACACTCTGCTTTTGAGAAAAGAGCACTCTTCTACTCTACTGTGTTTCCTATAGGTTCAGAACATTGAGCTTGCTCAGAAAAAAAAAGAACTGTGCTTCCTACACACACGGGCCATATCTAGTTCAACTCTGCGTAGGAAACTGACAAGAACAGTAGCTCCTCTTCTGTCTAATACAATGTACTTGCTGGGAGCAGACGCGAGAACTATTTGCACTGTGTATGACAATGGGAGCTCAATAGTGACTCTTCCCACCAGAAAACAACTCTTGCCTGTTGGAACAGAAACTGCATGTGATTCAACTCCATTTAGGACTGGGAAACAAACCATAGCTCGCCTTAGAAGAAACACACTCTGCTTTTGAGAAAAGAGCACTCTTCTACTCTACTGTGTTTCTTATAGGGCCAGAACAGAGAGCTTGCTCAGAACAAAAGAACTGTGCTTCCTACACACATGGGCCATATCTAGTTCAACTCTGCTTAAGAAACTGACAAGAAGAGTAGATCCTCTTCAGTCCAATACACTTTATATGCTGGGAACAGACGCCCGTGCTATTTGCCCTGTGTATGACAATGGGAGCACAATAGTGACTCTTCCTACAAGAAAACAACTCTTGCTCGTAGGACCAGAAACTGCATGGGATTCAACTCCATTTAGGACTGGGAAAAAATGCTAGCTTGCCTTACAAGAAACACACTATGCTTTTGAGAAAAGAGCACTCTTCTACTCTACTGTGTTTCCTATGGGGTCCGAACAGTGAGCTTGCTCAGAACAAAAGAACTGTGCTTCCTACACACATGGGCCATATCTAGTTCAAATCTGCTTCGGAAACTGACAAGAACAGTAGCTCCTCTTCAGTCCAATACACTGTACTTGCTGAAAGCAGACGCGAGTGCTATTTGCACTGTGTATGGCAATGGGAGCACCATAGTGACTTTCCTTACCAGAAAACAACTCTTGCTCGTAGTACCAGAAACTGCATGTGATTCAATTCCATTTAGGACTGGGAAACAAACGCTAGCTCGCCTTACAAGAAACACACTCTGCTTTTGAGAAAAGAGCACTCTTCTTCTCTACTGTGTTTCCTAAAGGGCCAGAACAGTGAGCTTGCTCAGAACAAAAGAACTGTGCTTCCTACACACGGGCCAAATCTAGTTCAACTCTGTTTAGGAAACGGACAAGAACAGTAGCTCCTCTTCTGTACAATACACTGTACTTGCTGGGAACAGACGCGAGTGCTATTTGCACTGTGTATGGAAATGGGAGCCCAATAGTGACTCTTTTTACCAGAAAACAACTCTTGCTCGTAGGGCCAGAAACTGCATGTGATTCAACTCCATTTAGGACTGGGAAACAAACGCTAGCTCGCCTTACAAGAAACACACTCTGCTTTTGAGAAAAGAGCACTCTTCTACTCTACTGTGTTTCCTATAGGGCCAGAACAGTGAGCTTGCTCAGAACAAAAGAACTGTGCTTCCTATACACACGGGCCATATCTAGTTCAACTCTGCTTAGGAAACTGACAAGAACAGTAGATCCTCTTCAGTCTAACACACTGTACATGCTGGGAACATATGCCAGTGCTATTTGCCCTGTGTATGACAATGGGAGCGCAATAGTGACTCTTCTTACCAAAAAACAACTCTTGCTCGTAGGACCAGAAACTGCATGGGATTCACATCCATTTAGGACTGGCAAACAATGCTAGCTCGCCTTACAAGAAACACACTCTGCTTTTGAGAAAAGAGCACTCTTCTACTCTACTGTGTTTCCTACAGGGCCAGAAAAGTGTGCTTGCTCAGAACAAAGAACTGTGGTTCCTACACAAACGGGCCATATCTAGTTCAACTCTGCTTTGGAAACTGACAAGAACAGTAGATCCTCTTCAGTCCAATACATTGTACATGCTGGGAACAGACGACAGTGCTATTTGCGCTGTGTATGACAATGGGAGCGTAATAGTGACTCTTCTTAACAGAAAAAAACTCTTACTCATAGGACCAGAAACTGCATGTGATTCAACTCCATTTAGGACTGGGAAACAAACGATAGCTCGCCTTACAAGAAAAACACTCTGCTTTTGAGAAAAGAGCATTCTTCTACTCTACTGTGTTTCCTATGGGCTCGGAACCGTGAGCTTGCTCAGAAAAAAGAACTGTGCTTCCTACACACACGGGTCATATCTAGTTCCACCCTGCTTAGAAAAATGACAAGAACAGTAGATCCTACTCAGTCCAATACACTGTACATGCTGGGAACAGACACCCGTGCTATTTGCCCTGTGTATGACAATGGGAGCATAATTGTGACTCTTCTTACCAGAAAACAACTCTTGCTCGTAGGACCAGAAACTTCATGAGATTCAACTCCATTTATGACTGGGAAACGAATGCTAGCTCGCCTTACAATAAACACACTCTGCTTTTGAGAAAAGAGCACTCTTCTACTCTACTGTGTTTCCTATGGTGTCCGAACAGTGACCTTGCTCAGAAAAAAAGAACTGTGCTTCCTACACACACGGGACATATCTAGTTCAACTCTGCTTCGGAAACTGACAAGAACAGTATCTCCTCTTCAGTCCAATACACTGTACTTGCTGGGAGCAGACACGAGTGCTATTTGCACTGTGTATGTCAATGGGAGCGCAATAGTGACTCTTCTTACCAGAAAACAACTCTTGTTTGTAGGACCAGAAACTGCATGGGATTCAACTTCATTTCTGACTGGGAAACAAACACTAGCTAGCCTTACAAGAAACATGCTCTGCTTTTGAGAAAAGAGCACTCTTCTACTCTACTGTGTTTCCTATAGGGCCAGAACAGTGAGCTTGCTCAGAACAATAGAACTGTGCTTCCTACACACGGACCATATCTAGTTCAACTCTTCTTAGGAAACTGACAAGAACAGTAGCTCCTCTTCAGTCCAATACACTGTACCTGCTGGGAACAGACGCTAGTGCTATTTGCACTGTGTATGGCAAAGTGAGCACAATAGTGACTTTCCTTACCAGAAAACAACTCTTGCTCCTAGTACCAGAAACTGCATGAGATTCAAATCCATTTAGGACTGGGAAACAAACTCTAGCTCACCCTACAAGAAACACACTCTGCTTTTGAGAAAAGAGCACTCTTCTACTCTACTGTGTTTCCTATAGGGCCAGAACAGTGAGCTTGCTCAGAACAAAAGAACTGTGCTTCCTACACACACGGACTATATCTAGTTCAAGTCTGCTAAGGAAACTGACAAGAACAGTAGATCCTCTTCAGTCCAATACACTGTACATGCTGGGAACAGACGCCAGTGCTATTTGCCCTATGTATGACAATGGGAGCTCAGTAGTGACTCTTCTTACCGGAAAAAAAATCTTGCTCGTAGGACCAGAAG
The DNA here is from genome assembly GCF_949786415.1 of Peromyscus eremicus. NCBI lineage: Eukaryota > Metazoa > Chordata > Mammalia > Rodentia > Cricetidae > Peromyscus > Peromyscus eremicus. The sequence continues at coordinate 37,880 of NW_026736444.1, forward strand.
CTGCATGGGATTCAACGCCATTTAGGACTGGGAAACAAACGGTAGCTCGCCTTACAAGAAACACACTCTGCTTTTGAAAAAAGAGCACTCTTCTACTCAACTGTGTTTCCTACAGAGCCAGAAGTGTGAGCTTGCTCAGAACAAAAGAACTGTGCTTCCTACACACACGGGCCATATCTAGTTCAACTCTGCTTTGGAAACTGACAAGAACAGTAGATCCTCTTCAGTCCAATACATTGTACATGCTGGGAACAAACGACAGTGCTATTTGCGCTGTGTATGACAATGGGAGCGTAATAGTGAATCTTATTACCAGAAAACAACTCTTGCTTGTAGGACCAGAATCTGCATGTGATTCAACTCCATTTTGGACTTGTAAACAAACCCTAGCTCGCCTTAGAAGAAACGCACTCTGCTTTTGAGAAAAGAGCACTCTTATACTCTACTGTGCTTCCTTTAGGGCCAGAACAGTGAGCTTGCTCAGAACAAAAAACTGTGCTTCCTACACACAGGGTCCATATTTAGTTCAACTCGGCTTAGGAAACTGACAAGAACAGTAGCTCCTCTTCTGTCCAATACACTGTACTTGCTGGGAACAGACGCCAGTGCTATTTGCCCTGTGTATGACAATGGGAGCACAATAGTGACTCTTCTTACCAGAAAACAAATCTTGCTCATAGGACCAGAAACTGCATGGGACTCAACTCCATTTAGGACTTGGAAACAAACGCTAGCTTGCCTTACGAGAAACACACTCTGTTTTTGAGAAAAGAGCACTCTTCTACTGTACTGTGTTTCCTAAGGGGTCCGAACAGAGAGTTTGCTCAGAACAAAAGAACTGAGCTTCCTACACACATGGGCCATATCTAGTTCAACTCTGCTTCGGAAACTGACAAGAACAGTAGCTCCTCCTGAGTCCAATACACTGTACTTGCTAAGAGCAGATGTGAGTGCTATTTGCACTGTGTATGACAATGGGAGCACCATAGTGACTTTCCTTACCAGAAAACAACTTTTGCTCATAGTACCAGAAACTGCATGTGATTCAATTCCATTTAGGACTGGGAAACAAACGCTAGCTCTCCTTACAAGAAACACACTCTGCTTTTGAGAAAAGAGCATTCTTCTACGCTACTGAGTTTCCTAAAGGGCCAGAACAGTGAGCTTGCTCAGAACAAAAGAACTGTGCTTCCTACACACACGGGCCATATCTAGTTCAACTCTGTTTAGGAAACTGACAAGAACAGTAGCTCCTCTTCAGTCCAATACACTGTACTTGCTAAGAGCAGACGTGAGTGCTATTTGCACTGTGTATGGCAATGGGAGCACAATAGTGACTCTTCTTACCAGAAAACAACTCTTGCTCGTGGGAACAGAAACTGCATGGGATTCAACTTTATTTCTCACTGGGAAACAAACACTAGCTAGCCTTACAAGAAACATACTCTGCTTTTGAGAAAAGAGCACTCTTCTACTCTACTGTGTTTCCTATAGGTTCAGAACAGTGAGCTTGCTCAGAACAAAAGAACTGTGCTTCCTACACACACGGGCCATATCTAGTTCAACTCTGCTTAGGAAACTGACAAGAACAGTAGCTCCTCTTCTGTCTAATAAAATGTACTTGCTGGGAGCAGACGCGAGAGCTTTTTGCACTGTGTATGAAAATGGGACCTCAATAGTGACTCTTCCCACCAGAAAACAACTCTTGCCTGTAGGACCAGAAACTGCATGTGATTCAACTCCATTTAGGACTGGGAAACAAACCATAGCTCGCCTTAGAAGAAACGCACTCTGCTTTTGAGAAAAGAGCACTCTCTACTCTACTGTGTTTCTTATACGGCCAGAACAGTGAGCTTGCTCAGAACAAAAGAACTGTGCTTCCTACACACACGGCCCATATCTAGTTCAACTCTGCTTAGGAAACTGACAAGAAGAGTAGATCCTCTTCAGTCCAATACACTTTTCATGCTGGGAACAGACGCCCGTGCTATTTGCCCTGTGTATGAAAATGGGAGCACAATAGTGACTCTTCTTACCAGAAAACAACTCTTGCTCGTAGGACCAGAAATTGCATGGGATTCAACTCCATTTAGGACTGGGAAACAAACGCTAGCTTGCCTTACAAGAAACACACTCTGCTTTTGAGAAAAGAGCACTCTTCTACTCTACTGTGTTTCCTATCGTGTCCGAACAGTGAGCTTGCTCAGAACAAAAGAACTGTGCTTCCTACACACATGGGCCATATCTAGTTCAACTCTGCTTCGGAAACTGACAAGAACAGTAGCTCCTCTTCAGTCCAATACACTGTACATGCTGGGAACAGACGCCAGTGCGATTTGCCCTATGTATGACAATGGGAGCTCAGTAGTGACTCTTCTTACCGGAAAAAAAATCTTGCTCGTAGGACCAGAAGCTGCATGTGATTCAATTCCATTTAGGACTGGGAAACAAACGCTAGCTCGCCTTACAAGAAATACACTCTGCTTTTGAAAAAAGAGCACTCTTCTACTCAACTGTGTTTCCTATAGAGCCAGAAGTGTGAGCTTGCTCAGAACAAAAGAACTGTGCTTCCTACACACACGAGCCATATCTAGTTCAACTCTGCTTTGGAAACTGACAAGAACAGTAGATCCTCTTCAGTCCAATACATTGTACATGCTGGGAACAAACGACAGTGCTCTTTGCGCTGTGTATGACAATGGGAGCATAATAGTGAATCTTATTACCAGAAAACAACTCTTGCTTGTAGGACCAGAATCTGCATGTGATTCAACTCCATTTTGGACTGGTAAACAAACCCAAGCTCGCATTAGAGGAAACGCACTCTGCTTTTGAGAAAAGAGCACTCTTCTACTCCACTGTGTTTCCTTTAGGGCCAGAACAGTGAGCTTGCTCAGAACAAAAAACTGTGCTTCCTACACACAGGGGCCATATTGAGTTCAACTCTGCTTAGGAAACTGACAAGAGCAGTAGCTCCTCTTCTGTCCAATACACTGTACTTGCTGGGAACAGACGCCAGTGCTATTTGCCCTGTGTATGACAATGGGAGCACAATAGTGACTCTTCTTACCAGAAAACAAATCTTGCTCATAGGACCAGAAACTGCATGGGACTCAACTCCATTTAGGACTTGGAAACAAACGCTAGCTTGCCTTACAAGAAACACACTTTGCTTTTGAGAAAAGAGCACTCTTCTACTCTACTGTGTTTCCTAAGGGGTCCGAACAGAGAGTTTGCTCAGAACAAAAGAACTGAGCTTCCTACACACATGGGCCATATCTAGTTCAACTCTGCTTCGGAAACTGACAAGAACAGTAGCTCCTCCTGAGTCCAATACACTGTACTTGCTGGGAGCAGACGTGAGTGCTATTTGCACTGTGTATGACAATGGGAGCACCATAGTGACTTTCCTTACCAGAAAACAACTGTTGCTCATAGTACCAGAAACTGCATGTGATTCAATTCCATTTAGGACTGGGAAACAAACGCTAGCTCCCCTTACAAGAAACACACTCTGCTTTTGAGAAAAGAGCATTCTTCTACGCTCCTGAGTTTCCTAAAGGGCCAGAACAGTGAGCTTGCTCAGAACAAAAGAACTGTGCTTCCTACACACACGGGCCATATCTAGTTCAACTCTGTTTAGGAAACTGACAAGAACAGTAGCTCCTCTTCAGTCCAATACACTGTACTTGCTAAGAGCAGACGTGAGTGCTATTTGCACTGTGTATGGCAATGGGAGCACAATAGTGACTCTTCTTACCAGAAAACAACTCTTGCTCGTAGGACCAGAAACTGCATGGGATTCAACTTTATTTCTCACTGGGAAACAAACACTAGCTAGCCTTACAAGAAACATACTCTGCTTTTGAGAAAAGAGCACTCTTCTACTCTACTGTGTTTCCTATAGGTTCAGAACAGTGAGCTTGCTCAGAACAAAAGAACTGTGCTTCCTACACACGGGCCATATCTAGTTCAACTCTGCTTAGGAAACTGACAAGAACAGTAGCTCCTCTTCTGTCTAATACAATGTACTTGCTGGGAGCAGACGCGAGAGCTATTTGCACTGTGTATGACAATGGGAGCTCAATAGTGACTCTTCACACCAGAAAACAACTCTTGCCTGTAGGACCAGAAACTGCATGTGATTCAACTCCATTTAGGACTGGGAAACAAACCATAGCTTGCCTTAAAAGAAACACACTCTGCTTTTGAGAGAAGAGCACTCTTCTACTCAACTGTGTTTCCTATAGAGCCAGAATTGTGAGCTTGCTCAGAACAAAAGAACTGTGCTTCCTACACACACGGGCCATATCTAGTTCAACTCTGCTTTGGAAACTGACAAGAACAGTAGATCCTCTTCAGTCCAATACATTGTACATGCTGGGAACAAACGACAGTGCTATTTGCGCTGTGTATGCCAATGGGAGCGTAATAGTGAATCTTATTACCAGAAAACAACTCTTGCTTGTAGGACCAGAATCTGCATGTGATTCAACTCCATTTTGGACTGGTAAACAAACCCTAGCTCGCCTTAGAAGAAACACACTCTGCTTTTGAGAAAAGAGCACTCTTCTACTCTACTGTGTTTCCTTTAGGGCCAGAACAGTGAGCTTGCTCAGAACAAAAAACTGTGCTTCCTACACACAGGGGCCATATTTAGTTCAACTCTGCTTAGGACACTGACAAGAACAGTAGCTCCTCTTCAGTCCAATACACTGTACTTGCTGGGAACAGACGCCAGTGCTATTTGCCCTGTGTATGACAATGGGAGCACAATAGTGACTCCTCTTACCAGAAAACAACTCTTGCTCATAGGACCAGAAACTGCATGGGACTCAACTCCATTTAGGACTTGGAAACAAATGCTAGCTTGCCTTACAAGAAACACACTCTGCTTTTGAGAAAAGAGCACTCTTCTACTCTACTGTGTTTCCTAAGGGGTCCGAACAGAGAGTTTGCTCAGAACAAAAGAACTGAGCTTCCTACACACATGGGCCACATCTAGTTCAACTCTGCTTCGGAAACTGACAAGAACAGTAGCTCCACCTGAGTCCAATACACTGTACTTGCTAAGAGCAGACGTGAGTGCTATTTGCACTGTGTATGGCAATGGGAGCGCAATAGTGACTCTTCTTACCAGAAAACAACTCTTGCTCGTAGGACCAGAAACTGCATGGGATTCAACTTCATTTCTCACTGGGAAACAAACACTAGCTAGCCTTACAAGAAACATACTCTGCTTTTGAGAAAAGAGCACTCTTCTACTCTACTGTGTTTCCTATAGGTTCAGAACAGTGAGCTTGCTCAGAACAAAAGAACTGTGCTTCCTACACACACGGGCCATATCTAGTTCAACTCTGCTTAGGAAACTGACAAGAACAGTAGCTTCTCTTCTGTCTAATACAATGTACTTGCTGGGAGCAGACGCGAGAGCTATTTGCACTGTGTATGACAATGGGAGCACAATAGTGACTCTTCTTACCAGAAAACAACTCTTGCTCGTAGGACCAGAAACTGCATGTGATTCAACTCCATTTAGGACTGGGTAACAAACCATAGCTCGCCTTAGAAGAAACACACTCTGCTTTTGAGAAAAGAGGACTCTTCTACTCTACTGTGTTTCTTATACGGCCAGAACAGTGAGCTTGCTCAGAACAAAAGAACTGTGCTTCCTACACACACGGGCCATATCTTTCTCAACTCTGCTTAGGAAACTGACAAGAAGAGTAGATCCTCTTCAGTCCAATACACTTTTCATGCTGGCAACAGACGCCCGTGCTATTTGCCCAGTGTATGAAAATGGGAGCACAATAGTGACTCTTCTTACCAGAAAACAACTCTTGCTCGTAGGACCAGAAACTGCATGGGATTCAACTCCATTTAGGACTGGGAAACAAACGTTAGCTTGCCTTACAAGAAACACACTCTGCTTTTGAGAAAAGAGCACTCTTCTACTCTACTGTGTTTCTTATACGGCCAGAACAGTGAGCTTGCTCAGAACAAAAGAACTGTGCTTCCTACACACATGGGCCATATCTAGTTCAACTCTGCTTCGGAAACTGACAAGAACAGTAGCTCCTCTTCAGTCTAATACACTGGACTTGCTGGGAGCAGACGCGAGTGCTATTTGCACTGTGTATGGCAAAGGGAGCACCATAGTGACTTTCCTTACCAGAAAACAACTGTTGCTCGTAGTATCAGACACTGCATGTGATTCAATTCCATTTAGGACTGGGAAACAAACGCTAGCTCCCCTTACAAGAAGCACACTCTGCTTTTGAGAAAAGAGCTTTCTTCTACTCTACTGTGTTTCCTAAAGTGCCAAAACAGTGAGCTTGCTCAGAACAAAAGAACTGTGCTTCCTACACTCGGGCCATATCGGTTCAACTCTGCTTAGGAAACTGACAAGAACAGTAGCTCCTATTCAGTCCAATACACTGTACTTGCTAGGAGCAGACGCGAGTGCTATTTGCACTGTGTATGGCAATGGGAGCGCAATAGTGACTCTTCTTACCAGAAAACAACTCTTGCTCATAGGACCAGAAACTGCATGGGATTCAACTTCATTTCTCACTGGGAAACAAACACTAGCTAGCCTTACAAGAAACACACTCTGCTTTTGAGAAAAGAGCACTCTTCTACTCTACTGTGTTTCCTATAGGTTCAGAACATTGAGCTTGCTCAGAACAAAAGAACTGTGCTTCCTACACACACGGGCCATATCTAGTTCAACTCTGCGTAGGAAACTGACAAGAACAGTAGCTCCTCTTCTGTCTAATACAATGTACTTGCTGGGAGCAGACGCGAGAGCTATTTGCACTGTGTATGACAATGGGAGCTCAATAGTGACTCTTCCCACCAGAAAACAACTCTTGCCTGTAGGAACAGAAACTGCATGTGATTCAACTCCATTTAGAACTGGGAAACAAACCATAGCTCGCCTTAGAAGAAACACACTCTGCTTTTTAGAAAAGAGCACTCTTCTACTCTACTGTGTTTCTTATAGGGCCAGAACAGTGAGCTTGCTCAGAACAATAGAACTGTGCTTCCTACACACACTGGCCATATCTAGTTCAACTCTGCTTAGGAATCTGACAAGAAGAGTAGATCCTCTTCAGTCCAATACACTTTATATGCTGGGAACAGACGCCCGTGCTATTTGCCCTGTGTATGACAATGGGAGCACAATAGTGACTCTTCCTACAAGAAAACAACTCTTGCTCGTAGGACCAGAAACTGCATGGGATTCAACTTCATTTAGGACTGGGAAAAAACGCTAGCTTGCATTACAAGAAAAACACTATGTTTTTGAGAAAAGAGCACTCTTCTACTCTACTGTGTTTCCTATGGGGTCCGAACAGTTAGCTTGCTCAGAACAAAAGAACTGTGCTTCCTACACACATGGGCCATATCTAGTTCAAATCTGCTTCGGAAACTGACAAGAACAGTAGCTCCTCTTCAGTCGAATACACTGTACTTGCTGAAAGCAGACGCGAGTGCTATTTGCACTGTGTATGGCAATGGGAGCACCATAGTGACTTTCCTTACCAGAAAACAACTGTTGCTCGTATTACCAGAAACTGCATGTGATTCAATTCCATTTAGGACTGGGAAACAAAAGCTAGCTCGCCTTACAAGAAACACACTCTGCTTTTGAGAAAAGAGCACTCTTCTACTCTACTGTGTTTCCTAAAGGGCCAGAACAGTGAGCTTGCTCAGAACAAAAGAACTGTGCTTCCTACACACACGGGCCAAATCTAGTTCAACTCTGCTTAGGAAACTGACAAGAACAGTAGATCCTCTTCAGTCTAACACACTGTACATGCTGGAAACAGATGCCAGTGCTATTTGCCCTGTGTATGACAATGGGAGCATAATTGTGACTCTTCTTACCAGAAAACAACTCTTGTTCGTAGGACCAGAAACTGCATGAGATTCAACTCCATTTATGACTGGGAAACGAATGCTAGCTCGCCTTACAAGAAACACACTCTGCTTTTGAGAAAAGAGCACTCTTCTACTCTACTGTGTTTCCTATGGTGTCCGAACAGTGAGCTTGCTCAGAAAAAAAGAACTGTGCTTCCTACACACGGGACATATCTAGTTCAACTCTGCTTCGGAAACTGACAAGAACAGTATCTCCTCTTCAGTCCAATACACTGTACTTGCTGGGAGCAGACACGAGTGCTATTTGAACTGTGTATGTCAATGGGAGTGCAATAGTGACTCTTCTTACCAGAAAACAACTCTTGTTCATAGGACCAGAAACTGCATGGGATTCAACTTTATTTCTCACTGGGAAACAAACACTAGCTAGCCTTACAAGAAACATACTCTGCTTTTGAGAAAAGAGCACTCTTCTACTCTACTGTGTTTCCTATAGGTTCAGAACAGTGAGCTTGCTCAGAACAAAAGAACTGTGCTTCCTACACACGGGCCATATCTAGTTCAACTCTGCTTAGGAAACTGACAAGAACAGTAGCTCCTCTTCTGTCTAATACAATGTACTTGCTGGGAGCAGACGCGAGAGCTATTTGCACTGTGTATGACAATGGGAGCTCAATAGTGACTCTTCACACCAGAAAACAACTCTTGCCTGTAGGACCAGAAACTGCATGTGATTCAACTCCATTTAGGACTGGGAAACAAACCATAGCTTGCCTTAAAAGAAACACACTCTGCTTTTGAGAGAAGAGCACTCTTCTACTCAACTGTGTTTCCTATAGAGCCAGAATTGTGAGCTTACTCAGAACAAAAGAACTGTGCTTCCTACACACACGGGCCATATCTAGTTCAACTCTGCTTTGGAAACTGACAAGAACAGTAGATCCTCTTCAGTCCAATACATTGTACATGCTGGGAACAAACGACAGTGCTATTTGCGCTGTGTATGCCAATGGGAGCGTAATAGTGAATCTTATTACCAGAAAACAACTCTTGCTTGTAGGACCAGAATCTGCATGTGATTCAACTCCATTTTGGACTGGTAAACAAACCCTAGCTCGCCTTAGAAGAAACACACTCTGCTTTTGAGAAAAGAGCACTCTTCTACTCTACTGTGTTTCCTTTAGGGCCAGAACAGTGAGCTTGCTCAGAACAAAAAACTGTGCTTCCTACACACAGGGGCCATATTTAGTTCAACTCTGCTTAGGACACTGACAAGAACAGTAGCTCCTCTTCAGTCCAATACACTGTACTTGCTGGGAACAGACGCCAGTGCTATTTGCCCTGTGTATGACAATGGGAGCACAATAGTGACTCCTCTTACCAGAAAACAACTCTTGCTCATAGGACCAGAAACTGCATGGGACTCAACTCCATTTAGGACTTGGAAACAAATGCTAGCTTGCCTTACAAGAAACACACTCTGGTTTTGAGAAAAGAGCACTCTTCTACTCTACTGTGTTTCCTAAGGGGTCCGAACAGAGAGTTTGCTCAGAACAAAAGAACTGAGCTTCCTACACACATGGGCCACATCTAGTTCAACTCTGCTTCGGAAACTGACAAGAACAGTAGCTCCACCTGAGTCCAATACACTGTACTTGCTAAGAGCAGACGTGAGTGCTATTTGCACTGTGTATGGCAATGGGAGCGCAATAGTGACTCTTCTTACCAGAAAACAACTCTTGCTCGTAGGACCAGAAACTGCATGGGATTCAACTTCATTTCTCACTGGGAAACAAACACTAGCTAGCCTTACAAGAAACATACTCTGCTTTTGAGAAAAGAGCACTCTTCTACTCTACTGTGTTTCCTATAGGTTCAGAACAGTGAGCTTGCTCAGAACAAAAGAACTGTGCTTCCTACACACACGGGCCATATCTAGTTCAACTCTGCTTAGGAAACTGACAAGAACAGTAGCTTCTCTTCTGTCTAATACAATGTACTTGCTGGGAGCAGACGCGAGAGCTATTTGCACTGTGTATGACAATGGGAGCACAATAGTGACTCTTCTTACCAGAAAACAACTCTTGCTCGTAGGACCAGAAACTGCATGTGATTCAACTCCATTTAGGACTGGGTAACAAACCATAGCTCGCCTTAGAAGAAACACACTCTGCTTTTGAGAAAAGAGGACTCTTCTACTCTACTGTGTTTCTTATACGGCCAGAACAGTGAGCTTGCTCAGAACAAAAGAACTGTGCTTCCTACACACACGGGCCATATCTTTCTCAACTCTGCTTAGGAAACTGACAAGAAGAGTAGATCCTCTTCAGTCCAATACACTTTTCATGCTGGCAACAGACGCCCGTGCTATTTGCCCGGTGTATGAAAATGGGAGCACAATAGTGACTCTTCTTACCAGAAAACAACTCTTGCTCGTAGGACCAGAAACTGCATGGGATTCAACTCCATTTAGGACTGGGAAACAAACGTTAGCTTGCCTTACAAGAAACACACTCTGCTTTTGAGAAAAGAGCACTCTTCTACTCTACTGTGTTTCTTATACGGCCAGAACAGTGAGCTTGCTCAGAACAAAAGAACTGTGCTTCCTACACACATGGGCCATATCTAGTTCAACTCTGCTTCGGAAACTGACAAGAACAGTAGCTCCTCTTCAGTCTAATACACTGGACTTGCTGGGAGCAGACGCGAGTGCTATTTGCACTGTGTATGGCAAAGGGAGCACCATAGTGACTTTCCTTACCAGAAAACAACTGTTGCTCGTAGTATCAGACACTGCATGTGATTCAATTCCATTTAGGACTGGGAAACAAACGCTAGCTCCCCTTACAAGAAGCACACTCTGCTTTTGAGAAAAGAGCTTTCTTCTACTCTACTGTGTTTCCTAAAGTGCCAAAACAGTGAGCTTGCTCAGAACAAAAGAACTGTGCTTCCTACACTCGGGCCATATCGGTTCAACTCTGCTTAGGAAACTGACAAGAACAGTAGCTCCTATTCAGTCCAATACACTGTACTTGCTAGGAGCAGACGCGAGTGCTATTTGCACTGTGTATGGCAATGGGAGCGCAATAGTGACTCTTCTTACCAGAAAACAACTCTTGCTCATAGGACCAGAAACTGCATGGGATTCAACTTCATTTCTCACTGGGAAACAAACACTAGCTAGCCTTACAAGAAAAACACTCTGCTTTTGAGAAAAGAGCACTCTTCTACTCTACTGTGTTTCCTATAGGTTCAGAACATTGAGCTTGCTCAGAACAAAAGAACTGTGCTTCCTACACACACGGGCCATATCTAGTTCAACTCTGCGTAGGAAACTGACAAGAACAGTAGCTCCTCTTCTGTCTAATACAATGTACTTGCTGGGAGCAGACGCGAGAGCTATTTGCACTGTGTATGACAATGGGAGCTCAATAGTGACTCTTCCCACCAGAAAACAACTCTTGCCTGTAGGACCAGAAACTGCATGTGATTCAACTCCATTTAGAACTGGGAAACAAACCATAGCTCGCCTTAGAAGAAACACACTCTGCTTTTTAGAAAAGAGCACTCTTCTACTCTACTGTGTTTCTTATAGGGCCAGAACAGTGAGCTTGCTCAGAACAAAAGAACTGTGCTTCCTACACACACTGGCCATATCTAGTTCAACTCTGCTTAGGAATCTGACAAGAAGAGTAGATCCTATTCAGTCCAATACACTTTATATGCTGGGAACAGACGCCCGTGCTATTTGCCCTGTGTATGACAATGGGAGCACAATAGTGACTCTTCCTACAAGAAAACAACTCTTGCTCGTAGGACCAGAAACTGCATGGGATTCAACTTCATTTAGGACTGGGTAAAAACGCTAGCTTGCATTACAAGAAAAACACTATGTTTTTGAGAAAAGAGCACTCTTCTACTCTACTGTGTTTCCTATGGGGTCCGAACAGTTAGCTTGCTCAGAACAAAAGAACTGTGCTTCCTACACACATGGGCCATATCTAGTTCAAATCTGCTTCGGAAACTGACAAGAACAGTAGCTCCTCTTCAGTCGAATACACTGTACTTGCTGAAAGCAGACGCGAGTGCTATTTGCACTGTGTATGGCAATGGGAGCACCATAGTGACTTTCCTTACCAGAAAACAACTGTTGCTCGTAGTACCAGAAACTGCATGTGATTCAATTCCATTTAGGACTGGGAAACAAAAGCTAGCTCGCCTTACAAGAAACACACTCTGCTTTTGAGAAAAGAGCACTCTTCTACTCTACTGTGTTTCCTAAAGGGCCAGAACAGTGAGCTTGCTCAGAACAAAAGAACTGTGCTTCCTACACACACGGGCCAAATCTAGTTCAACTCTGCTTAGGAAACTGACAAGAACAGTAGATCCTCTTCAGTCTAACACACTGCACATGCTGGAAACAGATGCCAGTGCTATTTGCCCTGTGTATGACAATGGGAGCATAATTGTGACTCTTCTTACCAGAAAACAACTCTTGTTCGTAGGACCAGAAACTGCATGAGATTCAACTCCATTTATGACTGGGAAACGAATGCTAGCTCGCCTTACAAGAAACACACTCTGCTTTTGAGAAAAGAGCACTCTTCTACTCTACTGTGTTTCCTATGGTGTCCGAACAGTGAGCTTGCTCAGAAAAAAAGAACTGTGCTTCCTACACACACGGGACATATCTAGTTCAACTCTGCTTCGGAAACTGACAAGAACAGTATCTCCTCTTCAGTCCAATACACTGTACTTGCTGGGAGCAGACACGAGTGCTATTTGAACTGTGTATGTCAATGGGAGTGCAATAGTGACTCTTCTTACCAGAAAACAACTCTTGTTCATAGGACCAGAAACTGCATGGGATTCAACTTCATTTCTGACTGGGAAACAAACACTAGCTAGCCTTACAAGAAACACGCTCTGCTTTTGAGAAAAGAGCACTCTTCTACTCTACTGTGTTTCCTATAGGGCCAGAACAGTGAGCTTGCTCAGAACAATAGAACTGTGCTTCCTACACACGGACCATATCTAGTTCACCTCTTCTTAGGAAACTGACAAGAACAGTAGCTCCTCTTCAGTCCAATACACTGTACGTGCTGGGAACAGACGCGAGTGCTATTTGTACTGTGTATGGCAAAGTGAGCACAATAGTGACTCTCCTTACCAGAAAACAACTCTTGCTCCTAGTACCAGAAACTGCATGAGATTCAAATCCATTTAGGACTGGGAAACAAACTCTAGCTCACCCTACAAGAAACACACTCAGCTTTTGAGAAAAGAGCACTCTTCTACTCTACTGTGTTTCCTAAGGGGTCTGAACAGAGAGTTTGCTCAGAACAAAAGAACTGAGCTTCCTACACACATGGGCTATATCTTGTTCAACTCTGCTTCGGAAACTGACAAGAACAGTAGCTCCTCCTGAGTCCAATACACTGTACTTGCTGGGAGCAGACGTGAGTGCTATTTGCACTGTGTATGACAATGGGAGCACCATAGTGACTTTCCTTACCAGAAAACAACTGTTGCTCATAGTACCAGAAACTGCATGTGATTCAATTCCATTTAGGACTGGGAAACAAACGCTAGCTCTCCTTACAAGAAACACACTCTGCTTTTGAGAAAAGAGCATTCTTCTACGCTCCTGAGTTTCCTTAAGGGCCAGAACAGTGAGCTTGCTCAGAACAAAAGAACTGTGCTTCCTACACACACGGGCCATATCTAGTTCAACTCTGTTTAGGAAACTGACAAGAACAGTAGCTCCTCTTCAGTCCAATACACTGTACTTGCTAAGAGCAGACGTGAGTGCTATTTGCACTGTGTATGGCAATGGGAGCACAATAGTGACTCTTCTTACCAGAAAACAACTCTTGCTCGTAGGACCAGAAACTGCATGGGATTCAACTTTATTTCTCACTGGGAAACAAACACTAGCTAGCCTTACAAGAAACATACTCTGCTTTTGAGAAAAGAGCACTCTTCTACTCTACTGTGTTTCCTATAGGTTCAGAACAGTGAGCTTAATCAGAACAAAAGAACTGTGCTTCCTACACACGGGCCATATCTAGTTCAACTCTGCTTAGGAAACTGACAAGAACAGTAGCTCCTCTTCTGTCTAATAAAATGTACTTGCTGGGAGCAGACGCGAGAGCTATTTGCACTGTGTATGAAAATGGGACCTCAATAGTGACTCTTCCCACCAGAAAACAACTCTTGCCTGTAGGACCAGAAACTGCATGTGATTCAACTCCCTTTAGGACTGGGAAACAAACCATAGCTCGCCTTAGAAGAAACGCACTCTGCTTTTGAGAAAAGAGCACTCTTCTACTCTACTGTGTTTCTTATACGGCCAGAACAGTGAGCTTGCTCAGAACAAAAGAACTGTGCTTCCTACACACACGGCCCATATCTAGTTCAACTCTGCTTAGGAAACTGACAAGAAGAGTAGATCCTCTTCAGTCCAATACACTTTTCATGCTGGGAACAGACGCCCGTGCTATTTGCCCTGTGTATGAAAATGGGAGCACAATAGTGACTCTTCTTACCAGAAAACAACTCTTGCTTGTAGGACCAGAAACTGCATGGGATTCAACTCCATTTAGGACTGGGAAACAAACGCTAGCTTGCCTTACAAGAAACACACTCTGCTTTTGAGAAAAGAGCACTCTTCTACTCTACTGTGTTTCCTATGGGGTCCGAACAGTGAGCTTGCTCAGAACAAAAGAACTGTGCTTCCTACACACATGGGCCATATCTAGTTCAACTCTGCTTTGGAAACTGACAAGAACAGTAGCTCCTCTTCAGTCCAATACACTGTACATGCTGGGAACAGACGCCAGTGCTATTTGCCCTATGTATGACAATGGGAGCTCAGTAGTGACTCTTCTTACCGGAAAAAAAATCTTGCTCGTAAGACCAGAAGCTGCATGGGATTCAACGCCATTTAGGACTGGGAAACAAACGCTAGCTCGCCTTACAAGAAACACACTCTGCTTTTGAAAAAAGAGCACTCTTCTACTCAACTGTGTTTCCTACAGAGACAGAAGTGTGAGCTTGCTCAGAACAAAAGAACTGTGCTTCCTACACACGCGGGCCATATCTAGTTCAACTCTGCTTTGGAAACTGACAAGAACAGTAGATCCTCTTCAGTACAATACATTTTACATGCTGGGAACAAACGACAGTGCTATTTGCGCTGTGTATGACAATGAGAGCGTAATAGTGAATCTTATTACCAGAAAACAACTCTTGCTTGTAGGACCAGAATCTGCATGTGATTCAACTCCATTTTGGACTGGTAAACAAACCCTAGCTCGCCTTAGAAGAAACGCACTCTGCTTTTGAGCAAAGAGCACTCTTCTACTCTACTGTGCTTCCTTTAGGGCCAGAACAGTGAGCTTGCTCAGAACAAAAAACTGTGCTTCCTACACACAGGGGCCATATTTAGTTCAACTCGGCTTAGGAAACTGAAAAGACCAGTAGCTCCTCTTCTGTCCAATACACTGTACTTGCTGGGAACAGATGCCAGTGCTATTTGCCCTGTGTATGACAATGGGAGCACAATAGTGACTCTTCTTACCAGAAAACAAATCTTGCTCATAGGACCAGAAACTGCATGGGACTCAACTCCATTTAGGTCTTGGAAACAAACGCTAGCTTGCCTTACAAGAAACACACTCTGCTTTTGAGAAAAGAGCACTCTTCTACTCTACTGTGTTTCCTAAGGGGTCCGAACAGAGAGTTTGCTCAGAACAAAAGAACTGAGCTTCCTACACACATGGGCCATATCTAGTTCAACTCTGCTTCGGAAACTGACAAGAACAGTAGCTCCTCCTGAGTCCAATACACTGTACTTGCTGGGAGCAGACGTGAGTGCTATTTGCACTGTGTATGACAATGGGAGCACCATAGTGACTTTCCTTACCAGAAAACAACTGTTGCTCATAGTACCAGAAACTGCATGTGATTCAATTCCATTTAGGACTGGGAAACAAACGCTAGCTCCCCTTACAAGAAACACACTCTGCTTTTGAGAAAAGAGCATTCTTCTACGCTACTGAGTTTCCTAAAGGGCCAGAACAGTGAGCTTGCTCAGAACAAAAGAACTGTGCTTCCTACACACACGGGCCATATCTAGTTCAACTCTGTTTAGGAAACTGACAAGAACAGTATCTCCTCTTCAGTCCAATACACTGTACTTGCTAAGAGCAGACGTGAGTGCTATTTGCACTGTGTATGGCAATGGGAGCACAATAGTGACTCTTCTTACCAGAAAACAACTCTTGCTCGTAGGACCAGAAACTGCATGGGATTCAACTTTATTTCTCACTGGGAAACAAACGCTAGCTAGCCTTACAAGAAACATACTCTGCTTTTGAGAAAAGAGCACTCTTCTACTCTACTGTGTTTCCTGTAGGTTCCAAACAGTGAGCTTGCTCAGAACAAAAGAACTGTGCTTCCTACACACGGGCCATATCTAGTTCAACTCTGCTTAGGAAACTGACAAGAACAGCAGCTCCTCTTCTGTCTAATAAAATGTACTTGCTGGGAGCAGACGCGAGAGCTATTTGCACTGTGTATGAAAATGGGACCTCAATAGTGACTCTTCCCACCAGAAAACAACTCTTGCCTGTAGGACCAGAAACTGCATGTGATTCAACTCCATTTAGGACTGGGAAACAAACCATAGCTCGCCTTAGAAGAAACGCACTCTGCTTTTGAGAAAAGAGCACTCTTCTACTCTACTGTGTTTCTTATACGGCCAGAACAGTGAGCTTGCTCAGAACAAAAGAACTGTGCTTCCTACACACACTGGCCATATCTAGTTCAACTCTGCTTAGGAAACTGACAAGAAGAGTAGATCCTATTCAGTCCAATACACTTTTCATGCTGGGAACAGAGGACCGTGCTATTTGCCCTGTGTATGAAAATGGGAGCACAATAGTGACTCTTCTTACCAGAAAACAACTCTTGCTCGTAGGACCAGAAATTGCATGGGATTCAACTCCATTTAGGACTGGGAAACAAACGCTAGCTTGCCTTACAAGAAAAACACTCTGCTTTTGAGAAAAGAGCACACTTCTACTCTACTGTGTTTCCTATGGGGTCCGAACAGTGAGCTTGCTCAGAACAAAAGAAATGTGCTTCCTACACACATGGGCCATATCTAGTTCAACTCTGCTTCGGAAACTGACAAGAACAGTAGCTCCTCTTCAGTCCAATACACTGTACATGCTGGGAACAGACGCCAGTGCTATTTGCCCTATGTATGACAATGGGAGCTCAGTAGTGACTCTTCTTACTGGAAAAAAAATCTTGTTCGTAGGACCAGAAGCTGCATGGGATTCAACGCCATTTAGGACTGGGAAACAAATGCTAGCTCGCCTTACAAGAAATACACTCTGCTTTTGAAAAAAGAGCACTCTTCTACTCAACTGTGTTTCCTATAGAGCCAGAAGTGTGAGCTTGCTCAGAACAAAAGAACTGTGCTTCCTACACACACGAGCCATATCTAGTTCAACTCTGCTTTGGAAACTGAAAAGAACAGTAGATCCTCTTCAGTCCAATACATTGTACATGCTGGGAACAAACGACAGTGCTATTTGCGCTGTGTATGACAATGGGAGCGTAATAGTGAATCTTATTACCAGAGAACAACTCTTGCTTGTAGGACCAGAATCTGCATGTGATTCAACTCCATTTTGGACTGGTAAACAAACCCTAGCTCGCCTTAGAGGAAATGCACTCTGCTTTTGAGAAAAGAGCACTCTTCTACTCTACTGTGTTTCCTTTAGGGCCAGAACAGTGAGCTTGCTCAGAACAAAAAACTGTGCTTCCTACACACAGGGGCCATATTTAGTTCAACTTTGCTTAGGAAACTGACAAGAACAGTAGTTCCTCTTCTGTCCAATACACTGTACTTGCTGGGAACAGACGCCAGTGCTATTTGCCCTGTGTACGACAATGGGAGCACAATAGTGACTCTTCTTCCCAGAAAACAAATCTTGCTCATAGGACCAGAAACTGCATGGGACTCAACTCCATTTAGGACTTGGAAACAAACGCTAGCTTGCCTTACAAGAAACACACTCTGCTTTTGAGAAAAGAGCACTCTTCTACTCTACTGTGTTTCCTAAGGGGTCCGAACAGAGAGTTTGCTCAGAACAAAAGAACTGAGCTTCCTACACACATGGGCCATATCTAGTTCAACTCTGCTTCGGAAACTGACAAGAACAGTAGCTCCTCCTGAGTCCAATACACTGTACTTGCTGGGAGCAGACGTGAGTGCTATTTGCACTGTGTATGACAATGGGAGCACCATAGTGACTTTCCTTACCAGAAAACAACTGTTGCTCATAGTACCAGAAACTGCATGTTATTCAATTCCATTTAGGACTGGGAAACAAACGCTAGCTCCCCTTACAAGAAACACACTCTGCTTTTGAGAAAAGAGAATTCTTCTACGCTACTGAGTTTCCTAAAGGGCCAGAACAGTGAGCTTGCTCAGAACAAAAGAACTGTGCTTCCTACACACACGGGCCATATCTAGTTCAACTCTGTTTAGGAAACTGACAAGAACAGTAGCTCCTCTTCAGTCCAATACACTGTACTTGCTAAGAGCAGACGTGAGTGCTATTTGCACTGTGTATGGCAATGGGAGCACAATAGTGACTCTTCTTACCAGAAAACAACTCTTGCTCGTAGGACCAGAAACTGCATGGGATTCAACTTTATTTCTCACTGGGAAACAAACACTAGCTAGCCTTACAAGAAACATACTCTGCTTTTGAGAAAAGAGCACTCTTCTACTCTACTGTGTTTCCTATAGGTTCAGAACAGTGAGCTTGCTCAGAACAAAAGAACTGTGCTTCCTACACACACGGGCCATATCTAGTTCAACTCTGCTTAGGAAACTGACAAGAACAGTAGCTCCTCTTCTGTCTAAGACAATGTACTTGCTGGGAGCAGAAGCGAGAGCTATTTGCACTGTGTATGACAATGGGAGCTCAATAGTGACTCTTCACACCAGAAAACAACTCTTGCCTGTAGGACCAGAAACTGCATGTGATTCAACTCCATTTAGGACTGGGAAACAAACGCTAGCTTGCCTTAAAAGAAACACACTCTACTTTTGAGAAAAGAGCACTCTTCTACTCTACTGTGTTTCTTATACGGCCAGAACAGTGAGCTTGCTCAGAACAAAAGAACTGTGCTTCCTACACACACGGGCCATATCTAGTTCAACTCTGCTTAGGAAACTGACAAGAAGAGTAGATCCTCTTCAGTGCAATACACTTTTCATGCTGGGAACAGACGCCCGTGCTATTTGCCCTGTGTATGAAAATGGGAGCACAATAGTGACTCTTCTTACCAGAAAACAACTCTTGCTCGTAGGACCAGAAACTGCATGGGATTCAACTCCATTTAGGACTGGGAAACAAACGCTAGCTTGCCTTACAAGAAACACACTCTGCTTTTGAGAAAAGAGCACTCTTCTACTCTACTGTGTTTCCTATGGGGTCCGAACACTGAGCTTGCTCAGAACAAAAGAAATGTGCTTCCTACACACATGGGCCATATCTAGTTCAACTCTGCTTCGGAAACTGACAAGAACAGTAGCTCCTCTTCAGTCCAATACACTGTACATGCTGGGAACAGACGCCAGTGCTATTTGCCCTATGTATGACAATGGGAGCTCAGTAGTGACTCTTCTTACCGGAAAAAAAATCTTGCTCGTAAGACCAGAAGCTGCATGGGATTCAACGCCATTTAGGACTGGGAAACAAACGCTAGCTCGCCTTACAAGAAACACACTCTGCTTTTGAAAAAAGAGCACTCTTCTACTCAACTGTGTTTCCTACAGAGCCAGAAGTGTGAGCTTGCTCAGAACAAAAGAACTGTGCTTCCTACACACGCGGGCCATATCTAGTTCAATTCTGCTTTGGAAACTGACAAGAACAGTAGATCCTCTTCAGTCCAATACATTGTACATGCTGGGAACAAACGACAGTGCTATTTGCGCTGTGTATGACAATGAGAGCGTAATAGTGAATCTTATTACCAGAAAACAACTCTTGCTTGTAGGACCAGAATCTGCATGTGATTCAACTCCATTTTGGACTGGTAAACAAACCCTAGCTCGCCTTAGAGGAAACGCACTCTGCTTTTGAGAAAAGAGCACTCTTCTACTCTACTGTGTTTCCTTTAGGGCCAGAACAGTGAGCTTGCTCAGAACAAAAAACTGTGCTTCCTACACACAGGGGCCATATTTAGTTCAACTCTGCTTAGGAAACTGACAAGAACAGTAGTTCCTCTTCTGTCCAATACACTGTACTTGCTGGGAACAGACGCCAGTGCTATTTGCCCTGTGTACGACAATGGGAGCACAATAGTGACTCTTCTTACCAGAAAACAAATCTTGCTCATAGGACCAGAAACTGCATGGGACTCAACTCCATTTAGGACTTGGAAACAAACGCTAGCTTGCCTTACAAGAAACACACTCTGCTTTTGAGAAAAGAGCACTCTTCTACTCTACTGTGTTTCCTAAGGGGTCCGAACAGAGAGTTTGCTCAGAACAAAAGAACTGAGCTTCCTACACACATGGGCCATATCTAGTTCAACTCTGCTTCGGAAACTGACAAGAAGAGTAGCTCCTCCTGAGTCCAATACACTGTACTTGCTGGGAGCAGACGTGAGTGCTATTTGCACTGTGTATGACAATGGGAGCACCATAGTGACTTTCCTTACCAGAAAACAACTGTTGCTCATAGTACCAGAAACTGCATGTAATTCAATTCCATTTAGGACTGGGAAACAAACGCTAGCTCCCCTTACAAGAAACACACTCTGCTTTTGAGAAAAGAGCATTCTTCTACGCTACTGAGTTTCCTAAAGGGCCAGAACAGTGAGCTTGCTCAGAACAAAAGAACTGTGCTTCCTACACACACGGGCCATATCTAGTTCAACTCTGTTTAGGAAACTGACAAGAACAGTAGCTCCTCTTCAGTCCAATACACTGTGCTTGCTAAGAGCAGACGTGAGTGCTATTTGCACTGTGTATGGCAATGGGAGCACAATAGTGACTCTTCTTACCAGAAAACAACTCTTGCTCGTAGGACCAGAAACTGCATGGGATTCAACTTTATTTCTCACTGGGAAACAAACACTAGCTAGCCTTACAAGAAACATACTCTGCTTTTGAGAAAAGAGCACTCTTCTACTCTACTGTGTTTCCTATAGGTTCAGAACAGTGAGCTTGCTCAGAACAAAAGAACTGTGCTTCCTACACACACGGGCCATATCTAGTTCAACTCTGCTTAGGAAACTGACAAGAACAGTAGCTCCTCTTCTGTCTAAGACAATGTACTTGCTGGGAGCAGAAGCGAGAGCTATTTGCACTGTGTATGACAATGGGAGCTCAATAGTGACTCTTCACACCAGAAAACAACTCTTGCCTGTAGGACCAGAAACTGCATGTGATTCAACTCCATTTAGGACTGGGAAACAAACGCTAGCTTGCCTTAAAAGAAACACACTCTGCTTTTGAGAAAAGAGCACTCTTCTACTCTACTGTGTTTCTTATACGGCCAGAACAGTGAGCTTGCTCAGAACAAAAGAACTGTGCTTCCTACACACACGGGCCATATCTAGTTCAACTCTGCTTAGGAAACTGACAAGAAGAGTAGATCCTCTTCAGTGCAATACACTTTTCATGCTGGGAACAGACGCCCGTGCTATTTGCCCTGTGTATGAAAATGGGAGCACAATAGTGACTCTTCTTACCAGAAAACAACTCTTGCTCGTAGGACCAGAAACTGCATGGGATTCAACTCCATTTAGGACTGGGAAACAAACGCTAGCTTGCCTTACGAGAAACACACTCTGCTTTTGAGAAAAGAGCACTCTTCTACTCTACTGTGTTTCCTATGGGGTCCGAACACTGAGCTTGCTCAGAACAAAAGAAATGTGCTTCCTACACACATGGGCCATATCTAGTTCAACTCTGCTTCGGAAACTGACAAGAACAGTAGCTCCTCTTCAGTCCAATACACTGTACATGCTGGGAACAGACGCCAGTGCTATTTGCCCTATGTATGACAATGGGAGCTCAGTAGTGACTCTTCTTACCGGAAAAAAAATCTTGCTCGTAAGACCAGAAGCTGCATGGGATTCAACGCCATTTAGGACTGGGAAACAAACGCTAGCTCGCCTTACAAGAAACAAACTCTGCTTTTGAAAAAAGAGCACTCTTCTACTCAACTGTGTTTCCTACAGAGCCAGAAGTGTGAGCTTGCTCAGAACAAAAGAACTGTGCTTCCTACACACGCGGGCCATATCTAGTTCAATTCTGCTTTGGAAACTGACAAGAACAGTAGATCCTATTCAGTCCAATACATTGTACATGCTGGGAACAAACGACAGTGCTATTTGCGCTGTGTATGACAATGAGAGCTTAATACTGAATCTTATTACCAGAAAACAACTCTTGCTTGTAGGACCAGAATCTGCATGTGATTCAACTCCATTTTGGACTGGTAAACAAACCCTAGCTCGCCTTAGAAGAAACGCACTCTGCTTTTGAGAAAAGAGCACTCTTATACTCTACTGTGCTTCCTTTAGGGCCAGAACAGTGAGCTTGCTCAGAACAAAAAACTGTGCTTCCTACACACAGGGGCCATATTTAGTTCAACTCGGCTTAGGAAACTGAAAAGAACAGTAGCTCCTCTTCTGTCCAATACACTGTACTTGCTGGGAACAGACGCCAGTGCTATTTGCCCTGTGTATGACAATGGGAGCACAATAGTGACTCTTCTTACCAGAAAACAAATCTTGCTCATAGGACCAGAAACTGCATGGGACTCAACTCCATTTAGGTCTTGGAAACAAACGCTAGCTTGCCTTACAAGAAACACACTCTGCTTTTGAGAAAAGAGCACTCTTCTACTCTACTGTGTTTCCTAAGGGGTCCGAACAGAGAGTTTGCTCAGAACAAAAGAACTGAGCTTCCTACACACATGGGCCATATCTAGTTCAACTCTGCTTCGGAAACTGACAAGAAGAGTAGCTCCTCCTGAGTCCAATACACTGTACTTGCTGGGAGCAGACGTGAGTGCTATTTGCACTGTGTATGACAATGGGAGCACCATAGTGACTTTCCTTACCAGAAAACAACTGTTGCTCATAGTACCAGAAACTGCATGTAATTCAATTCCATTTAGGACTGGGAAACAAACGCTAGCTCCCCTTACAAGAAACACACTCTGCTTTTGAGAAAAGAGCATTCTTCTACGCTACTGAGTTTCCTAAAGGGCCAGAACAGTGAGCTTGCTCAGAACAAAAGAACTGTGCTTCCTACACACACGGGCCATATCTAGTTCAACTCTGTTTAGGAAACTGACAAGAACAGTAGCTCCTCTTCAGTCCAATACACTGTACTTGCTAAGAGCAGACGTGAGTGCTATTTGCACTGTGTATGGCAATGGGAGCACAATAGTGACTCTTCTTACCAGAAAACAACTCTTGCTCGTAGGACCAGAAACTGCATGGGATTCAACTTTATTTCTCACTGGGAAACAAACACTAGCTAGCCTTACAAGAAACATACTCTGCTTTTGAGAAAAGAGCACTCTTCTACTCTACTGAGTTTCCTATAGGTTCATAACAGTGAGCTTGCTCAGAACAAAAGAACAGTGCTTCCTACACACACGGGCCATATCTAGTTCAACTCTGCTTAGGAAACTGACAAGAACAGTAGCTCCTCTTCTGTCTAAGACAATGTACTTGCTGGGAGCAGAAGCGAGAGCTATTTGCACTGTGTATGACAATGGGAGCTCAATAGTGACTCTTCACACCAGAAAACAACTCTTGCCTGTAGGACCAGAAACTGCATGTGATTCAACTCCATTTAGGACTGGGAAACAAACCATAGCTTGCCTTAAAAGAAACACACTCTGCTTTTGAGAAAAGAGCACTCTTCTACTCTACTGTGTTTCTTATACGGCCAGAACAGTGAGCTTGCTCAGAACAAAAGAACTGTGCTTCCTACACACACGGGCCATATCTAGTTCAACTCTGCTTAGGAAACTGACAAGAAGAGTAGATCCTCTTCAGTCCAATACACTTTTCATGCTGGGAACAGACGCCCGTGCTATTTACCCTGTGTATGAAAATGGGAGCACAATAGTGACTCTTCACACCAGAAAACATCTCTTGCTCGTAGGACCAGAAACTGCATGGGATTCAACTCCATTTAGGACTGGGAAACAAACACTAGCTTGCCTTACAAGAAACACACTCTGCTTTTGAGAAAAGAGCACTCTTCTACTCTACTGTGTTTCCTATGGGGTCCGAACAGTGAGCTTGCAAGAACAAAAGAACTGTGCTTCCTACACACATGGGCCATATCTAGTTCAACTCTGCTTCGGAAACTGACAAGAACAGTAGCTCCTCTTCAGTCCAATACACTGTACATGCTGGGAACAGACGCCAGTGCTATTTGCCCTATGTATGACAATGGGAGCTCAGTAGTGACTCTTCTTACCGGAAAAAAAATCTTGCTCATAGGACCAGAAGCTGCATGGGATTCAACGCCATTTAGGACTGGGAAACAAACGCTAGCTCGCCTTACAAGAAACACACTCTGCTTTTGAAAAAAGAGCACTCTTCTACTCAACTGTGTTTCCTACAGAGCCAGAAGTGTGAGCTTGCTCAGAACAAAAGAACTGTGCTTCCTACACACACGGGCCATATCTAGTTCAACTCTGCTTTGGAAACTGACAAGAACAGTAGATCCTCTTCAGTCCAATACATTGTACATGCTGGGAACAAACGACAGTGCTATTTGCGCTGTGTATGACAATGGGAGCGTAATAGTGAATCTTATTACCAGAAAACAACTCTTGCTTGTAGGACCAGAATCTGCATGTGATTCAACTCCATTTTGGACTGGTAAACAAACCCTAGCTCGCCTTAGAAGAAACGCACTCTGCTTTTGAGAAAAGAGCACTCTTCTACTCTACTGTGTTTCCTTTAGTGCCAGAACAGTGAGCTTGCTCAGAACAAAAAACTGTGCTTCCTACACACAGGAGCCATATTTAGTTCAACTCTGCTTAGGAAACTGACAAGAACAGTAGCTCCTCTTCAGTCCAATACACTGTACTTGCTGGGAACAGATGCCAGTGCTATTTGCCCTGTGTATGACAATGGGAGCACAATAGTGACTCTTCTTACCAGAAAACAAATCTTGCTCATAGGACCAGAAACTGCATGGGACTCAACTCCATTTAGGACTTGGAAACAAACGCTAGCTTGCCTTACAAGAAACACACTCTGCTTTTGAGAAAGAGCACTCTTCTACTCTACTGTGTTTCCTAAGGGGTCCGAACAGAATGTTTGCTCAGAACAAAAGAAGGAGCTTCCTACACACATGGGCCATATCTAGTTCAACTCTGCTTCGGAAACTGACAAGAACAGTAGCTCCTCCTGAGTCCAATACACTGTACTTGCTGGGAGCAGACGTGAGTGCTATTTGCACTGTGTATGACAATGGGAGCACCATAGTGACTTTCCTTACCAGAAAACAACTGTTGCTCATAGTACCAGAAACTGCATGTGATTCAATTCCATTTAGGACTGGGAAACAAACGCTAGCTCCCCTTACAAGAAACACACTCTGCTTTTGAGAAAAGAGCATTCTTCTACGCTACTGAGTTTCCTAAAGGGCCAGAACAGTGAGCTTGCTCAGAACAAAAGAACTGTGCTTCCTACACACACGGGCCATATCTAGTTCAACTCTGTTTAGGAAACTGACAAGAACAGTAGCTCCTCTTCAGTCCAATACACTGTACTTGCTAAGAGCAGACGTGAGTGCTATTTGCACTGTGTATGGCAATGGGAGCGCAATAGTGACTCTTCTTACCAGAAAACAACTCTTGCTCGTAGGACCAGAAACTGCATGGGATTCAACTTTATTTCTCACTGGGAAACAAACACTAGCTAGCCTTACAAGAAACATACTCTGCTTTTGAGAAAAGAGCACTCTTCTACTCTACTGTGTTTCCTATAGGTTCAGAACAGTGAGCTTGCTCAGAACAAAAGAACTGTGCTTCCTACACACGGGCCATATCTAGTTCAACTCTGCTTAGGAAACTGACAAGAACAGTAGCTCCTCTTCTGTCTAATACAATGTACTTGCTGGGAGCAGACGCGAGAGCTATTTGCACTGTGTATGACAATGGGAGCTCAATAGTGGCTCTTCCCACCAGAAAACATCTCTTGCCTGTAGGACCAGAAACTGCATGTGATTCAACTCCATTTAGGACTGGGAAACAAACCATAGCTTGCCTTAGAAGAAACACACTCTGCTTTTGAGAAAAGGGCACTCTTCTACTCTACTGTGTTTCTTATACGGCCAGAACAGTGAGCTAGCTCAGAACAAAAGAACTGTGCTTCCTACACACACGGGCCATATCTAGTTCAACTCTGCTTAGGAAACTGACAAGAAGAGTAGATCCTCTTCAGTCCAATACACTTTTCATGCTGGGAACAGACGCCCGTGCTATTTGCCCTGTGTATGAAAATGGGAGCACAATAGTGACTCTTCTTACCAGAAAACATCTCTTGCTCGTAGGACCAGAAACTGCATGAGATTCAACTCCATTTAGGACTGGGAAACAAACGCTAGCTTGCCTTACAAGAAACACACTCTGCTTTTGAGAAAAGAGCACGCTTCTACTCTACTGTGTTTCCTATGGGGTCCGAACAGTGAGCTTGCTCAGAACAAAAGAACTGTGCTTCCTACACAAATGGGCCATATCTAGTTCAACTCTGCTTCAGAAACTGACAAGAACAGTAGCTCCTCTTCAGTCCAATACACTGGACTTGCTGGGAGCAGACGCGAGTGCTATTTGAACTGTGTATGGCAAAGGGAGCACCATAGTGACTTTCCTTAACAGAAATCAACTCTTGCTCGTAGTATCAGAAACTGCATGTGATTCAATTCCATTTAGGACTGGGAAACAAACGCTAGCTCCCCTTACAAGAAACACACTCTGCTTTTGAGAAAAGAGCATTCTTCTACTCTACTGTGTTTCCTAAAGGGCCAGAACAGTGAGCTTGCTCAGAACAAAAGAACTGTGCTTCCTACACACGGGCCATATCTAGTTCAACTCTGCTAAAGGAAACTGACAAGAACAGTAGCTCCTCTTCAGTCCAATACACTGTACTTGCTAGGAGCAGACGCGAGTGCTATTTGCACTGTGTATGGCCATGGGAGCGCAATAGTGACTCTTCTTACCAGAAAACAACTCTTGCTCGTAGGACCAGAAACTGCATGGGATTCAAATTCATTTCAAACTGGGAAACAAACACTAGCTAGCCTTACAAGAAACACACTCTGCTTTTGAGAAAAGAGCACTCTTCAACTCTACTGTGTTTCCTATAGGTTCAGAACAGTGAGCTTGCTCAGAACAAAAGAACAGTGCTTCCTACACACACGAGCCATATCTAGTTCAACTCTGCTTCGGAAACTGACAAGAACAGTAGCTCCTCTTCAGTCCAATACAATGTACTTGCCGGGAGCAGACGCGAGTGCTATTTGCACTGTGTATGGCAAAGGGAACACCATAGTGACTTTCCTTACCAGAAAACAACTGTTGCTCATAGTACCAGAAACTGCATGTGATTCAATTCCTTTTAGGCCTGGGAAAAAAACGCTAGCTCCCCTTACAAGAAACACACTCTGCTTTTGAGAAAAGAGCATTCTTCTACTCTACTGTGTTTCCTAAAGTGCCAAAATAATGGGCTTGCTCAGAACAAAAGAACTGTGCTTCCTACACACAGGCCATATCTAGTTCAACTCTGCTTAGGAAACTGACAAGAAGAGTAGATCCTCTTCAGTCCAATACACTTTTCATGCTGGGAACAGACGCCCGTGCTATTTGCCCTGTGTATGGCAATGGGAGCGCAATAGTGACTCTTCTTACCAGAAAACAACTCTTGCTCGTAGGACCAGAAACTGCATGGAATTCAACTTCATTTCTCACTGGGAAACAAACACTAGCTAGCCTTACAAGAAACACACTCTGCTTTTGAGAAAAGAGCACTCTTCTACTCTACTGTGTTTCCTATAGGTTCAGAACATTGAGCTTGCTCAGAACAAAAGAACTGTGCTTCCTACACACGGGCCATATCTAGTTCAACTCTGCATAGGAAACTGACAAGAACAGTAGCTCCTCTTCTGTCTAATACAATGTACTTGCTAGGAGCAGACGCGAGAGCTATTTGCACTGTGTATGACAATGGGAGCACCATAGTGACTTTCCTTACCAGAAAACAACTCTTGCTCGTAGGACCAGAAACTGCATGTGATTCAATTCCATTTAGGACTGGGAAACAAACGCTAGCTCGCCTTACAAGAAACACACTCTGCTTTTGAGAAAAGAGCACTCTTCTGCTCTACTGTGTTTCCTAAAGGGCCAGAACAGTGAGCTTGCTCAGAACAAAAGAACTGTGCTTCCTACACACACGGGCCATATCTAGTTCAACTCTGTTTAGGAAACGGACAAGAACAGTAGCTCCTCTACTGTACAATACACTGTACTTGCTGGGAACAGACGCGAGTGCTATTTGCACTGTGTATGGAAATGGGAGCGC
The DNA here is from genome assembly GCF_949786415.1 of Peromyscus eremicus. Lineage (NCBI taxonomy): Eukaryota > Metazoa > Chordata > Mammalia > Rodentia > Cricetidae > Peromyscus > Peromyscus eremicus. The sequence continues at coordinate 66,425 of NW_026736444.1, forward strand.
AATAGTGACTCTTTTTACCAGACAACAACTCTTGCTCATAGGACCAGAAACTGCATGTGATTCAACTCCATTTAGGACTGGGAAACCAACGCTAGCTCGTCCTACAAAAAACACACTCTGCTTTTGAGAAAAGAGCACTCTTCTACTCTACTGTGTTTCCTTTAGGGCCAGAACAGTGAGCTTGCTCAGAACAAAAGAACTGTGCTTCCTATACACACGGGCCATATCTAGTTCAACTCTGCTTAGGAAACTGACAAGAACAGTAGATCCTCTTCAGTCTAACACACTGTACATGCTGGGAACAGATGCCAGTGCTATTTGCCCTGTGTATGAAAATGGGAGCGCAATAGTGACTCTTCTTACCAGAAAACAACTCTTGCTCTTAGGACCAGAAACTGCATGGGATTCAACTCCATTTAGGACTGGCAAACAAACGCTAGCTCGCCTTACAAGAAACACACTCTGCTTTTGAGAAAAGAGCACTCTTCTACTCTGCTGTGTTTCCTACAGGGCCAGAAAAGTGTGCTTGCTCAGAACAAAAGAATTGTGGTTACTACTCAAACGGGCCATATCTAGTTCAACTCTGCTTTGGAAACTGGCAAGAACAGTAGATGCTCTTCAGTCCAATACATTGTACATGCTTGGAACAGACAACAGTGCTATTTGCGCTGTGTATGACAATGGGAGCGTAATAGTGAGTCTTCTTAACAGAAAAAAACTCTTCCTCATAGGACCAGAAACTGCATGTGATTCAACTCCATTTAGGACTGGGAAACAAACGCTAGCTCGCCTTACAAGAAACACACTCTGCTTTTGAGAAAAGAGCACTCTTCTACTCTACTGTGTTTCCTATGGGCTCGGAACCGTGAGCTTGCTCAGCAAAAAGAACTGTGCTTCCTACACACACGGGTCATATCTAGTTCCACTCTGCTTAGAAAAATGACAAGAACAGTATATCCTCTTCTTTCCAATACACTGTATTGCTGGGAACATACGCGAGTGCTATTTGCACTGTGTGTGGCTAAGTGAGCGCAATAGTGACTGTCCTTACCAGAAAACAACTCTTGCTCGTAGGACCAGAAACTGTTTGTGATTCACCTTCATTTAAAACTGGGAAACAAACGCTAGCTTCCTTTACAAGAAACACACTCTGCTTTTGAGAAAAGAGCACCTTTCTACCCTACTGTGTTACCTATGAGGTCCGAACTGTGAGCTTGCTCAGAACAAAAGAACTGTGCTTCATACACACACGGGCCATATCTAGTTCAACTCTGCTTAGGAAACTGACAAGAACAGTAGCTCCTCTTCAGTCCAATACACTGTACTTGCTGGGAACAGACTCCAGTGCTATTTGCACTGTGTATGGCAATGAATGCTCAATAGATACTCTTCTTACCAGAAAACATCTCTTGCTCGTAGGACCAGAAACTGCCTGGGATTCAAATCCATTTACGACTGGGAAACAAACGCTAGCTCGCCTTACAAGAAACACACTCTGCTTTTGAGAATAGAGCACTCTTCTACTCTACTGTGTTTCCTTTAGGGCCAGAACAGTGAGCTTGCTCAGAACAAAAGAACTGTAGTTCCTACACACACGGGACATAGCTAGCTCAACTCTGCTTAGGAAACTGACAAGAACAGTAGATCCTCTTCAGTGCAATACACTGAACTTGCTGGGAACATACGCAAAGGCTATTTGCACTGTGTATGGCAATGGGAGCTCAATAGTGACTCTAATTACCAGAAAACAACTCTTGCTCATAGGACCAGAAACTGCATGGGATTCAACTCCATTTAGGACTGGGAAACAAACGCTAGCTTGCCTTACAAGAAATACACTCTGCTTTTGAGAAACGAGCACTCTTCTACTCTACAGTGTTTCCTATAGGGCCAGAACAGTGAGCTTGCTCAGAACAAAAGAACTGTGCTTCCTACACACAGGGGCCATATCTAGTTCAACTCTGCTTATGAAACTGACAAGAATAGTAGCGCCTCTTCCGTCCAATACACTGTACATGCTGGGAACAGATGCCAGTGCTATTTGCCCTGTGTTGACAAAGGGATCGCAATAGTTACTCATCTTACCAGAAAACAACTCTTTCTCGTAGGAACAGAAACTGCATGTGACTCAACTCCATTTAGGACTAGGAAACAAAGGCTAGCTCGCCTTACAAGAACCACACTCTGCTTTTGAGAAAAGAGCACTCTTCTACTCTACTGTGTTTCCTAAGGTGTCCGAACAGTGAGCTTGCTCAGAACAAATGAACTGTGCTTCCTACACACAAGGGCCATATCTAGTTCAACTCTGCTTAGGAAACTGTCAAGAACAGTAGCTCCTCTTCAGTGCAATACACTGTACTTGCTGGGAACATACGCGAGGGCTATTTGCACCGTGTATGGCAATGGGAGCTCAATAGTGACTCTACTTACCAGAAAACAACTCTTGCTCGTAGGACCAGAAACTGCATGGGATTCAACTCCATTTAGGACTGGGAAACCAACGCTAGCTCGCCTTACAAGAAACACACTCTGCTTTTGAGAAACGAGCACTCTTCTACTCTACAGTGTTTCCTATAGGGCCCAAACAGTGAGCTTGCTCAGAACAAAAGAACTGTGCTTCCTACACACACGGGCCATATCTAGTTCAACTCTGCTTAGGAAACTGACAAGAACAGGAGCCCCTCTTGTGTCCAATACACTGTACATGCTGGGAACAGACGCCAGTGCTATTTGCCCTGTGTATGACAATGGGAGCACAATAGTGACTCTTCTTACCAGAAAACAACTCTTGCTCGTAGGACCAGAAACTGCATGTGATTCAACTCCATTTAGGACTGGGAAACAAACGCTAGCTCACCTTACAAGAAACACACTCTGCTTTTGAGAAAAGAGCACTCTTCTACTCTTCTGTGTTTCCAATAGAGCCAGAACAGTGAGCTTGCTCAGAACAAAAGAACTGTGCCTCCTACACACAGGGGCCATATCTAGTTCAACTCTGCTTATGAAACTGACAAGAATAGTAGCTCCTCATCCATCCAATACACTGTACATGCTGGGAACAGATGCCAGTGCTATTTGCCCTGTGTTGACAAGGGAGCGCAATAGTTACTCATCTTGCCAGAAAACAACTCTTGCTCATAGGACCAGAAACTGCATGTGATTCAACTCCATTTAAGACTGGGAAACAAACGCTAGCTCGCCTTACAAGAAACACACTCTGCTTTTGAGAAAAGAGCACCTTTCTACCCTACTGTGTTACCTATGGGGTCGAAAATGTGAGCTTGCTCAGAACAAAAGAACTGTGCTTCCTACACACACGGGCCATATCTAGTTCAACTCTGCTTAGGAAACTGAGAAGAACAGTAGCTCCTCTTCAGTCCAATACACTGTACTTGCTGGGAACAGACGGGAGGGCTATTTGCACTGTGTATGGCAATGAGAGCACAATAGTGACTTTCCTTACCAGAAAACAACTCTTGCTCATAGGACCCGAAACTGCATGTGATTCAACTCCATTTAGGAATGGAAAACAAACGCTAGCTCGCCTTACAAGAAACACACTCTGCTTTTGAAAAA
>NW_026736445.1:0-70000 GCF_949786415.1 Peromyscus eremicus
GTAAGACAAGTCACTATTGTTCTCCAATTGCCATACACAATACAAATAGCACTCGCGTATGTTCCCCGCAAGTACAGTGTATTGGACTGAAGAGGAGCTACTCTTCTTGTCAGTTTCCTAAGCACAGTTGAACTAGATATGGCCCGTGTGTGTAGGAAGCACAGTTCTTTTGTTCTGAACAAGCTCACTGTTTGGTCCCCATAGGAAACACAGTAGAGTAGAAGAGTGCTCTTTTCTCTAAAGCAGAGTGTGTTTCTTGTAAGGCAAGCTACCATTTGTTTCCCAGTCCTAAATGGAGTGGAATCACATGCAGTTTCTGGTCCTACGAGCAAGAGTTGTTTTCTGGTAAGGAAAGTCACTATTAAGCTCCCATTGCCATACCCAGTGCAAATAGACCTCCCGTCTGTTCGAAGCAACTACAGTGTATTGGACTGAAGAGGAGCTACTGTTCTTCTCAGTTTCCTAAGCAGAGGTGAACTAGATATGGCCCGTGTGTGTAGGAAGCACAGTTCTTTTTTTCTGAGCAAGCTCACTGTTCTGGCCCTATTGGAAACACAGTAGAGTAGAAGAGTGCTCTTTTCTCAAAAGCAGAGTGTGTTTCTTGTAAAGCGAGCTAGAATTTGTTTCCCAGTCCTAAATGGAGTTGAATCACATGCATTTTCTGGTCCTACGAGCAAGAGTTGTTTTCTGTTAAGAAGAGTCACTATTGCACTGCCATTGCCATACTCAGGACAAATAGCACTGGCGTCTGTTCCCCGAAAGTACAGTGTATTGAACTGAAGAGGATCTACTGTTCTTGTCAGGTTCCTAAGCAGACTTGAACTAGATATGGCCGTGTGAGTAGGAAGCACAGTTTTTTTTTCTGAGCAAGCTCACTGTTCGGAACATATAGGAAACACAGTAGAGTAGAAGAGTGCTCTTTTCTCAAAAGCAAAGTGTGTTTCTTGGAAGTTGAGCTAGCGTTTGTTTCCCAGTCCTAAATGGAGTTGAGTCACATGCAATTTTTTGTCCTACGAGCAAGAATTGTTTTCTGGTAAGGAAAGTCACTATTGTGCTCCCATTGCCATACACAGTGCAAATAGCACTCGCGTCTGTTCCCAGCAAGTACAGTGTATCAGACTGAAGAGGAGCTACTGTTCTTGTCAGTTTCCTAAGCAGAGTTGAACTAGATATGGCCCGTGTGTAGGAAGCACAGTTATTTTTTTCTGAGCAAGCTCACTGTTCTGGCCCGATAGGAAACACAGTAGAGTAGAAGAGTGCTCTTTTCTCAAAAGCAGAGTGTGATTCTTGTAAAGCGAGCTAGAGTTTGTTTCCCAGTCCTAAATGGAGTTGAATCACATGCAATTTCTGGTCCTACGAGCAAGAGTTGTTTTCTGGTAAGAAGAGTCACTATTGAGCTGCCCTTGCCATACACAGGACAAATAGCACTGGCGTCTGTTCCCAGCAAGTACAGTGTATTGGACTGAAGAGGATCTAGTGTTCTTGTCAGTTTCCTAAGCAGAGTTGAACTAGATATGGCCCGTGTGTGTAGGAAGCACAGTTTCTTTTTTCTGAGCAAGCTCACTCTTATGGCCCTATAGGAAACACAGTAGAGTAGAAGAGTGCTCTTTTCTCAAAAGCAGAGTGTGTTTCTTGTAAAGCGAGCTAGAGTTTGTTTCCCAGTCCTAAATGGAGTTGAATCACATGCAGTTTCTGGTCCTACGAGCAAAAGTTGTTTTCTGGTAAGAAGAGTCACTATTGCGCTGCCATTGCCATACATAGGACAAATACCACTGGCGTCTGTTCCCAGCAAGTACAGTGTATTGGACTGAATAGGATATACTGTTCTTGTCAGGTTCCTAAGCAGACTTGAACTAGATATGGCCTTGTGAGTAGGAAGTACAGTTTTTTTTTTCTGAGCAAGCTCACTGTTCGGAACACATAGGAAACACAGTAGAGTAGAAGAGTATTCTTTTCTCAAAAGCAGAGTGTGTTTCATGTAAGGCGACCTAGCATTTGTTTCCCACACCTAAATGGAGTTGAATCACATGCAGTTTCTGGTCCTACGAGCAAGAGTTGTTCACTGGTAAGGAAAGTCACTATTGAACTCCCCTTGCCATACACAGTGCAAATAGCTCTCGCGTCTGTTCCCAGCAAGTACAGTGTATCAGACTGAAGAGGAGCTACTGTTCTTGTCAGTTTCCTAAGCAGAGTTGAACTAGATATGGCCCGTGTGTGTAGGAAGCACAGTTCTTATGTTCTGAGCAAGTTCGCTCTTCTGGCCCTATAGGAAACTCAGTAGAGTAGAAGAGTGCTCTTTTCTCAAAAGCAGAGTGTGTTTTGTAAGGCGAGCTAGCATTTGTTTCCTAGTCCTAAATGGAGTTGAATCACATGCCGTTTCTGATCCTAGGAACAAGAGTTGTTTTCTGTTAAGGAAAGTCACTATTGCGTGCCATTGCCCTTCACAAGGCAAATAGCACTCGCGCCTTTTCCCAGCAAGTACAGTGTATTGGACTGAATAGGAGCTACTCTTCTTGTCAGTTTACTAAGCAGAGTTGAACTAGATATGGTCCGTGTGTGTAGGAAGCACAGTTCTTTTGTTCTGAACAAGTTCACTGTTTGGTCCCCATAGGAAACACAGTAGAGTAGAAGAGTGCTCTTTTCTCTAAAGCAGAGTGTGTTTCTTGTAAGGCAAGCTACCGTTTGTTTCCCAGTCCTAAATGGAGTGGAATCACATGCAGTTTCTGGTCCTACGAGCAAGAGTTGTTTTCTGGTAAGGAAAGTCACTATTACGCTCCCATTGCCATACACAGTGCAAATAGCCCTCCCTTCTGTTCCCAGCAACTACAGTGTATTGGACTGAAGAGGAGCTACTGTTCTTCTCAGTTTCCTAAGCATAATTGAACTAGATATGGCCCGTGTGTGTAGGAAGCACAGTTCTTTTTTTCTGAGCAAGCTCACTGTTCTGGCCCTATTGGAAACACAGTAGAGTAGAAGAGTGCTCTTTTCTCAAAAGCAGAGTGTGTTTCTTGTAAAGCGAGCTAGAATTTGTTTCCCAGTCCTAAATGGAGTTGAATCACATGCATTTTCTGGTCCTACGAGCAAGAGTTGTTTTCTGTTAAGAAGAGTCACTATTGCACTGCCATTGCCATACTCAGGACAAATAGCACTGGCGTCTGTTCCCAGAAAGTACAGTGTATTGAACTGAAGAAGATCTACTGTTCTTGTTAGGTTCCTAAGCAGACTTGAACTAGATATGGCCGTGTGAGTAGGAAGCACAGTTTTTTTTTTCTGAGCATGCTCACTGTTCGGAACATATAGGAAACACAGTAGAGTAGAAGAGTGCTCTTTTCTCAAAAGCAAAGTGTGTTTCTTGGAAGTTGAGCTAGCGTTTGTTTCCCAGTCCTAAATGGAGTTGAGTCACATGCAATTTTTTGTCCTACGAGCAAGAATTGTTTTCTGGTAAGGAAAGTCACTATTGTGCTCCCATTGCCATACACAGTGCAAATAGCACTCGCGTCTGTTCCCAGCAAGTACAGTGTATCAGACTGAAGAGGAGCTACTGTTCTTGTCAGTTTCCTAAGCAGAGTTGAACTAGATATGGCCCGTGTGTAGGAAGCACAGTTATTTTTTTCTGAGCAAGCTCACTGTTCTGGCCCGATAGGAAACACAGTAGAGTAGAAGAGTGCTCTTTTCTCAAAAGCAGAGTGTGATTCTTGTAAAGCGAGCTAGAGTTTGTTTCCCAGTCCTAAATGGAGTTGAATCACATGCAATTTCTGGTCCTACGAGCAAGAGTTGTTTTCTGGTAAGAAGAGTCACTATTGAGCTGCCCTTGCCATACACAGGACAAATAGCACTGGCGTCTGTTCCCAGCAAGTACAGTGTATTGGACTGAAGAGGATCTAGTGTTCTTGTCAGTTTCCTAAGCAGAGTTGAACTAGATATGGCCCGTGTGTGTAGGAAGCACAGTTTCTTTTTTCTGAGCAAGCTCACTCTTATGGCCCTATAGGAAACACAGTAGAGTAGAAGAGTGCTCTTTTCTCAAAAGCAGAGTGTGTTTCTTGTAAAGCGAGCTAGAGTTTGTTTCCCAGTCCTAAATGGAGTTGAATCACATGCAGTTTCTGGTCCTACGAGCAAAAGTTGTTTTCTGGTAAGAAGAGTCACTATTGCGCTGCCATTGCCATACATAGGACAAATACCACTGGCGTCTGTTCCCAGCAAGTACAGTGTATTGGACTGAATAGGATATACTGTTCTTGTCAGGTTCCTAAGCAGACTTGAACTAGATATGGCCTTGTGAGTAGGAAGTACAGTTTTTTTTTTCTGAGCAAGCTCACTGTTCGGAACACATAGGAAACACAGTAGAGTAGAAGAGTATTCTTTTCTCAAAAGCAGAGTGTGTTTCATGTAAGGCGACCTAGCATTTGTTTCCCACACCTAAATGGAGTTGAATCACATGCAGTTTCTGGTCCTACGAGCAAGAGTTGTTCACTGGTAAGGAAAGTCACTATTGAACTCCCCTTGCCATACACAGTGCAAATAGCTCTCGCGTCTGTTCCCAGCAAGTACAGTGTATCAGACTGAAGAGGAGCTACTGTTCTTGTCAGTTTCCTAAGCAGAGTTGAACTAGATATGGCCCGTGTGTGTAGGAAGCACAGTTCTTATGTTCTGAGCAAGTTCGCTCTTCTGGCCCTATAGGAAACTCAGTAGAGTAGAAGAGTGCTCTTTTCTCAAAAGCAGAGTGTGTTTTGTAAGGCGAGCTAGCATTTGTTTCCTAGTCCTAAATGGAGTTGAATCACATGCCGTTTCTGATCCTAGGAACAAGAGTTGTTTTCTGTTAAGGAAAGTCACTATTGCGTGCCATTGCCCTTCACAAGGCAAATAGCACTCGCGCCTTTTCCCAGCAAGTACAGTGTATTGGACTGAATAGGAGCTACTCTTCTTGTCAGTTTACTAAGCAGAGTTGAACTAGATATGGTCCGTGTGTGTAGGAAGCACAGTTCTTTTGTTCTGAACAAGTTCACTGTTTGGTCCCCATAGGAAACACAGTAGAGTAGAAGAGTGCTCTTTTCTCTAAAGCAGAGTGTGTTTCTTGTAAGGCAAGCTACCGTTTGTTTCCCAGTCCTAAATGGAGTGGAATCACATGCAGTTTCTGGTCCTACGAGCAAGAGTTGTTTTCTGGTAAGGAAAGTCACTATTACGCTCCCATTGCCATACACAGTGCAAATAGCCCTCCCTTCTGTTCCCAGCAACTACAGTGTATTGGACTGAAGAGGAGCTACTGTTCTTCTCAGTTTCCTAAGCATAATTGAACTAGATATGGCCCGTGTGTGTAGGAAGCACAGTTCTTTTTTTCTGAGCAAGCTCACTGTTCTGGCCCTATTGGAAACACAGTAGAGTAGAAGAGTGCTCTTTTCTCAAAAGCAGAGTGTGTTTCTTGTAAAGCGAGCTAGAATTTGTTTCCCAGTCCTAAATGGAGTTGAATCACATGCATTTTCTGGTCCTACGAGCAAGAGTTGTTTTCTGTTAAGAAGAGTCACTATTGCACTGCCATTGCCATACTCAGGACAAATAGCACTGGCGTCTGTTCCCAGAAAGTACAGTGTATTGAACTGAAGAAGATCTACTGTTCTTGTTAGGTTCCTAAGCAGACTTGAACTAGATATGGCCGTGTGAGTAGGAAGCACAGTTTTTTTTTTCTGAGCATGCTCACTGTTCGGAACATATAGGAAACACAGTAGAGTAGAAGAGTGCTCTTTTCTCAAAAGCAAAGTGTGTTTCTTGGACGTTGAGCTAGCGTTTGTTTCCCAGTCCTAAATGGAGTTGAGTCACATGCAATTTTTTGTCCTACGAGCAAGAATTGTTTTCTGGTAAGGAAAGTCACTATTGTGCTCCCATTGCCATACACAGTGCAAATAGCACTCGTGTCTGTTCCCAGCAAGTACAGTGTATCTGACTGAAGAGGAGCTACTGTTCTTGTCAGTTTCCTAAGCAGAGTTGAACTAGATATGGCCCGTGTGTAGGAAGCACAGTTCTTTTGTTCTGAGCAAGCTCACTGTTCTGGCCCTATAGGAAACACAGTAGAGTAGAAGAGTGCTCTTTTCTCAAAAGCAGAGTGTGTTTCCTGTAAGGCGAGCTAGCGTTTGTTTCCCAGTCCTAAATGGAGTTGAGTCGCATGCAGTTTTTTGTTCTATGAGCAAGAATTGTTTTCTGGTAAGACGAGTCACTATTGTGCTCCAATTGCCTTACACAGTGCAAATAGCACTCGCGTCTGTTCCCCGCAAGTACAGTGTATTGGACTGAAGAAGATCTACTGTTCTTGTCAGTTTCCTAAGCAGAGTTGAACTAGATATGGCCCGTGTGTGTTGGAAGCACAGTTCTTTTGTCTGAGTAAGCTCACTGTTCGGACCCCATAGGAAGCACAGTAGATTAGACGAGTGCTCTTTTCTCAAAAGCAGAGTGTGTTTCATGTAAGGCGAGCTAGCATTTGTTTCCCAGTCCTAAATGGAGTTGAATCACATGCAGTTTCTGGTCCTACGATCAAGAGTTGTTTTCTGGTAAGGAAAGTCACTATTGCGCTCCCATTGCCATACACAGTGCAAATAGCACTCGCGTCTGTTCCCAGCAAGTACAGTGTATCGGACTGAAGAGGAGCTACTGTTCTTGTCAGTTTCCTAAGCAAAGTTGAACTAGTTATGGCCCGTGTGTAGGAAGCACAGTTCTTTTTTTCTGAGCAAGCTCACTGTTCTGGCCTTATAGGAAACACAGTAGAGTAGAAGAGTGCTCTTTTCTCAAAAGCAGAGTGTGTTCCTTGTAAAGCGAGCTAGAGTTTGTTTCCCAGTCCTAAATGGAGTTGAATCACATGCAGTTTCTGGTCCTAAGAGCAAGAGTTGTTTTCTGGTAACAAGAGTAACTATTGTGCTGCCATTGCCATACTCAGGACAAATAGCACTGGCGTCTGTTCCCAGCAAGTACAGTGTATTGAACTGAAGAGGATCTACTGTTCTTGTCAGGTTCCTAAGCAGACTTGAACTAGATATGGCCGTGTGTGTAGGAAGCACAGTTTTTTTGTTCTGAGCAAGCTCACTGTTCGGAACACATAGGAAACACAGTAGAGTAGAAGAGCGCTCTTTTCTCAAAAGCAAAGTGTGTTTCTTGGAAGTTGAGCTAGCGTTTGTTTCCCAGTCCTAAATGGAGTTGAGTCACATGCAATTTTTTGTCCTACGAGCAAGACTTGTTTTCTGGTAAGGAAAGTCACTATTGTGCTCCCATTGCCATACACAGTGCAAATAGCACTCGCGTTTGTTCCCAGCTAGTACAGTGTATCGGACAGAGGAGGAGCTACTGTTCTTGTCAGGTTCCTAAGCAGACTTGAACTAGATATGGCCCGTGTGTAGGAAGTACAGTTCTTTTGTTCTGAGCAAGCTCACTGTTCTGGCCCTATAGGAAACACAGTATAGTAGAAGAGTGCTCTTTTCTCAAAAGCAGAGTGTTTTTCTTGTAAGGCGAGCTAGTGTTTGTTTCCCAGTCCTAAATGGAGTTGTGTCACATGCAGTTTTTTGTCCTACGAGCAAGAATTGTTTTCTGGTAAGACGCGTCACTATTGTGCTTTAATTCCCATACACTGTGCAAATACCACTCGCGTCTGTTTTCCGCAAGTACAGTGTATTGGACTGAAGAAGATCTACTGTTCTTGTCAGTTTCCTAAGCAGAATGAACTAGATATGGCCCGTGTGTGTAGGAAGCACAGTTCTTTTGTTCTGAGCAAGCTCACTGTTCGGACCCCATAGGAAGCACAGTAGATTAGAAGAGTGTTCTTTTCTCAAAAGCAGAATGTGTTTCATGTAAGGCGAGCTAGCATTTGTTTCCCAGTCCTAAATGGAGTTGAATCACATGCAGTTTCTGGTCTTACGAGCAAGAGTTGTTTTCTGGTAAGGAAAGTCACTATTGCGCTCCCATTGCCATACACAGTGCAAATAGCACTCGCGTCTGTTCCCTGCAAGTACAGTGTACTGGATTGAAGAGGAGCTACTCTTCTTGTCAGTTTCCTAAGCAAAGTTGAACTAGTTATGGCCCGTGTGTAGGAAGCACAGTTCTTTTTTTCTGAGCAAGCTCACTGTTCTGGCCTTATAGGAAACACAGTAGAGTAGAAGAGTGCTCTTTTCTCTAAAGCAGAGTGTGTTTCTTGTAAAGCGAGCTAGAGTTTGTTTCCCAGTCCTAAATGGAGTTGAATCACATGAAGTTTCTGGTCCTAAGAGCAAGAGTTGTTTTCTGTTAAAAAGAGTAACTATTGCACTGCCATTGCCATACTCAGGACAAATAGCACTGGCGTCTGTTCCCAGAAAGTACAGTGTATTGAACTGAAGAGGATCTACTGTACTTGTCAGGTTCCTAAGCAGACTTGAACTAGATATGGCCGTGTGAGTAGGAAGCACAGTTTTTTGGTTCTGAGCAAGCTCACTGTTCTGGCCCTATAGGAAACAAGGTAGAGTAGAAGAGTGCTCTTTTATCAAAAGCAGAGTGTGTTTCTTGGAAGTCGAGCTAGCGTTTGTTTCCCAGTCCTAAATGGAGTTGAGTCACATGCAGTTTTTTGTCCTACGAGCAAGAGTTGTTTTCTGGTAAGACAAGTCAATATTGTTCTCCAATTGCCATACACAGGACAAATAGCACTGGCGTCTATTCCCATCAAGTACAGTGTACTGGACTGAAGAGGATCTACTGTTCTTGTCAGGTTCCTAAGAAGACTTGAACTAGATATGGCCGTGTGTGTAGGAAGCACAGTTTTTTTGTTCTGAGCAAGCTCACTGTTCGGAACACATAGGAAACACAGTAGAGTAGAAGAGTGCTCTTTTCTCAAAAGCAGAGTTTGTTCCTTGTAAGGCGAGCTAACGTTTGTTTCCCAGTCCTAAATGGAGTTGAGTCACATGCAGTTTTTTTCCTACGAGCAAGAGTTGTTTTCTGGTAAGACAAGTCACTATTGTGCTCCAATTGCCATACACAGTGCAAATAGCACTCGCGTCTGTTCCCCGCAAGTACAGTGTATTGGACGGAAGAGGAGCTACTGTTCTTGTCAGTTTCCTAAGGAGAGTTGAACTAGATATGGCCCGTGTGTGTAGGAAGCACAGTTCTTTTGTTCTGAGCAAGCTCACTGTTTGGAACCCATAGGAAACACAGTACAGTAGAAGAGTGCTCTTTTCTCAAAAGCAGAGTGTGTTTCATGTAAGGCGAGCTAGCGTTTGTTTCCCAGTCCTAAATGGAGATGAATCACATGCAGTTTCTGGACTTACGAGCAAGAGTTGTTTTCTGGTAAGGAAAGTCACTATTGTGCTCCCATTGCCATACACAGTGCAAATAGCACTCGCGTCTGTTCCCAGCAAGTACAGTGTATCGGACTGAAGAGGAGCTACTGTTCTTGTCAGTTTCCTAAGCAGAGTTGAACGAGATATGGCCCGTGTGTAGGAAGCACAGTTCTTTTGTTCTGAGCAAGCTCACTGATCAGACCCCATAGGAAACACAGTAGAGTAGAAGAGTGCTCTTTTCTCTAAAGCGGAGTGTGTTTCTTGCAAGGTGAGCTAGCTTTTGTTTCCCAGTCCTAAATGGAGTTGAATCACATGCAGTTTCTGGTCCTACAAGCAAGAGTTGTTTTCTGGTAAGAAGAGTCACTATTGCGCTGCCATTGCCATACACAGGACAAATAGCACTGGCGTCTGTTCCTAGCAAGTACAGTGTATTGGACTGAAGAGGATCTGCTGTTCTTGTCAGGTTCCTAAGCAGAATTGAACTAGATATGGCCGTGTGTGTAGGAAGCACAGTTCTTTTGTTCTGAGCAGCTCACTGTTCGGACCCCATAGGAAACACAGTAGAGTAGAAGAGTGCTCTTTTCTCAAAAGCAGAGTGTGTTTCTTGTAAGGCGAGCTTGCATTTGTTTCCCAATCCTAAATGGAGTTGAGTCACATGCACTTTTTTGTCCTACAAGGAAGAGTTGTTTTCTGGTAAGACGAGTCACTATTGTGCTCCAATTGCCATACACAGTGCAAATAGCATTCGCGTCTGTTCCCCGCAAGTACATTGTATTGTACTGAAGAGGATCTACTGTTCTTGTCAGTTTCCTAAGCAGAATTGAACTAGATATGGCCCGTGTGTGTAGGAAGCACAGTTCTTTTGTTCTGAGCAAGTTCACTGTTCGGACCCAATAGGAAGCACAGTAGAGTAGAAGAGTGCTCTTTTCTCAAAAGCAGAGTGTGTTTCTTGTAAAGCGAGCTAGAGTTTGTTTCCCAGTTTTAAATGGAGTGGAATCACATGCAGTTTCTGGTCCTACGAGCAAGAGTTGTTTTCTCGTAAGAAGAATCACTATTGAGCTGCCATTGCCATACACAGGACAAATAGCACTGGCGTCTGTTCTCAGCAAGTACAGTGTATTGGACTGAAGAGGATCTACTGTTCTTGTCAGGTTCCTAAGCAGACTTGAACTAGATATGGCCGTGTGAGTAGGAAGCACAGTTTTTTTGTTCTGAGCAAACTCACTGTTCGGAACACATATCAAACACAGTAGAGTAGAAGAGTGCTCTTTTATCAAAAGCAGAGTGTGTTTCTTGGAAGTCGAGCTAGCGTTTGTTTTCCAGTCCTAATTGGAGTTGAATCACATGCAGTTTCTAGTCTTACGAGCAAGAGTTGTTTTCTGGTAAGTAAAGTCACTATTGCGCTCACATTGCCATACACACTGCAAATAGCACTCGCGTCTGTTCCCAGCAAGTACAGTGTATCGGACTGAAGAGGAGCTACTGTTCTTGTCAGTTTCCTAAGCAGAGTTGAACTAGATATGGCCCATGTGTAGGAAGCACAGTTTTTTTGTTCTGAGCAAGCTCACTGTTCGGGCCCTATAGGAAAGACAGTAGAGTAGAAGAGTGCTCTTTTCTCAAAAGCAGAGTGTGTTTCTTGTAAGGCGAGCTAGAGTTTGTTTGCCAGTCCTAAATGGAGTTGAATCACATGCAGTTTCTGGTCTTACGAGCAAGAGATGTTTTCTGGTAAGGAAAGTCACTATTGCACTCCCATTGCCATACACAGTGCAAATAGCACTCGCGTCTGTTCCCAGCAAGTACAGTGTATTGGACTGAAGAGGAGCTACTGTTCTTGTCAGTTTCCAAAGCAGAGTTGAACTAGATATGGCCCGTGTGTAGGAAGAACAATTTTTTTGTTCTGAGCAAGCTCACTTTTCGGAACACATAGGAAACACAGTAGAGTAGAAGAGTGCTCTTTTCTCAAAAGCAGAGTGTGTTTTTGTAAGGCGAGCTAGCGTTTGTTTTCTAGTCCTAAATGGAGTTGAATCACATGCAGTTTCTGGTCCTATGAACAAGAGTTGTTTTGTGGTAAGGAAAGTCACTATTGCGCTCCCATTGCCCTTCACAAGGCAAATAGCACTCGCGTCTTTTCCCAGCAAGTACAGTGTATTGGACAGAATAGGAGCTACTGTTCTTGTCAGTTTACTAAGCAGAGTTGAACTAGATATGGTCCGTGAGTGTAGGAACAACAGTTCTTTTGTTCTGAGCAAGCTCACTGTTTGGACCCCATAGGAAACACAGTAGAGTAGAAGAGTGCTCTTTACTCAAA
Organism: Peromyscus eremicus; assembly: GCF_949786415.1. NCBI lineage: Eukaryota > Metazoa > Chordata > Mammalia > Rodentia > Cricetidae > Peromyscus > Peromyscus eremicus. The sequence continues at coordinate 11,587 of NW_026736445.1, forward strand.
AGCAGAGTGTGTTTCTTGGAAGTCGAGCTAGCGTTTCTTTCCCAGTCCTAAATGGAGTTGAGTCACATGCAGTTTTTTGTCCTACGAGCAAGAGTTGTTTTCTGGTAAGACAAGTCACTATTGTGCTCCAATTGCCATACACAGTGCAAATAGCACTCGCGTCTGTTCCCCGCAAGTACAGTGTATTGGACGGAAGAGGAGCTACTGTTCTTGTCAGTTTCCTAAGGAGAGTTGAAATAGATATGGCCCGTGTGTGTAGGAAGCACAGTTCTTTTGTTCTGAGCAAGCTCACTGTTTGGAACCCATAGGAAACAGAGTAGAGTAGAAGAGTGCTCTCTTCCATAAAGCAGAGTGTGTTTAATGTAAGGCGAGCTAGCATTTGTTTCCCAGTCCTAAATGGAGTTGAATCACATGCAGTTTCTGGACTTACGAGCAAGAGTTGTTTTCTGGTAAGGAAAGTCACTATTGCGCTCCCATTGCCATACACAGTGCAAATAGCACTCGCGTCTGTTCCCAGCAAGTACAGTGTATCGGACTGAAGAGGAGCTACTGTTCTTGTCAGTTTCCTAAGCAGAGTGGAACGAGATATGGCCCGTGTGTAGGAAGCACAGTTCTTTTGTTCTGAGCAAGTTCACTGTTCTGGCCCTATAGGAAAAACAGTAGAGTAGAAGAGTGCTCTTTTCTCTGAAGCAGAGTGTGTTTCTTGCAAGGTGAGCTAGCTTTTGTTTCCCAGTCCTAAATGGAGTTGAATCACATGCAGTTTCTGGTCCTACAAGCAAGAGTTGTTTTACTGGTAAGAAGAGTCACTATTGTGCTGCCATTGCCATACACAGGACAAATAGCACTGGCGTCTGTTCCCAGCAAGTACAGTGTATTGGACTGAAGAGGATCTACTGTTCTTGTCAGGTTCCTAAGCAAAATTGAACTAGATATGGCCGTGTGTGTAGGAAGCACAGTTCTTTGTTCTGAGCAGCTCACTGTTCAGACCCCATAGGAAACACAGTAGAGTAGAAGAGTGCTCTTTTCTCAAAAGCAGAGTGTGTTTCTTGTAAGGCGAGCTTGCATTTGTTTCCCAGTCCTAAATGGAGTTGAGTCACATGCAGTTTTTTGTCCTACGAGCAAGAGTTGTTTTCTGGTAAGACGAGTCACTATTGTGCTCCAATTTCCATACACAGTGCAAATAGCACTCGTGTCTGTTCCCCGCAAATACATTGTATTGTACTGAAGAGGATCTACTGTTTTTGTCAGTTTCCTAAGCAGAGTTGAACTAGATATGGCTCGTGTGTGTAGGAGGCACAGTTCTTTTGTTCTGAGCAAGTTCACTGTTCGGACCCCATAGGAAGCACAGTAGAGTAGAAGAGTACTCTTTCTCAAAATCAGAGTGTGTTTCATGTAAGGCGAGCTAGCATTTGTTTCCCAGTCCTAAATGGAGTTGAATCACATGCAGTTTCTGGTCCTACGAGCAAGATTTGTTTTCTGGTAAGAAGAGTCACTATTGCGCTGCCATTGCCATACACAGGACAAATAGCACTGGCGTCTGTTCCCAGCAAGTACAGTGTATTGGACTGAAGAGGATATACTGTTCTTGTCAGGTTCCTAAGCAGACTTGAACTAGATATGGCCGTTTGAGTAGGAAGTACAGTTTTTTTTTGTTCTGAGCAAACTCACTTTTCGGAACACATAGGAAACACAGTAGAGTAGAAGAATGCTCTTTTCTCAAAGGCAGAGTGTGTTTCATGTAAGGCGACCTAGCATTGTTTCCCACTCCTAAGTGGAGTTGAATCACATGCAGTTTCTGGTCCTACGATCAAGAGTTGTTTTCTGGTAAGGAAAGTCACTATTGCGCTCCCATTGCCGTACACAGTACAAATAGTACTCGTGTCTCTTCCCAGTAAGTGCAGAGTATCGGACTGAAGAGGAGCTACTGTTCTTGTTGGTTTCCTAAGCAGAGTTGAATTAGATATGGCCCGTGTGTGTAGGAAGCACAGTTATTTTGTTCTGTGCAAACTCACTGTTCGGACCCCATAGGAAACACAGTAGAGTAGAAGAGTACTCTTTTCTCAAAAGCAGAGTGTGTTTCATGCATGCGAGCTAGCATTTGTTTCCCAGTCCTAAATGGAGTTGAATCACATGCAGTTTCTGGTCCTACGAGCAAGAGTTGTTTTCTGGTAAGGAAAGTAACTATTGCGCTCCCATTGCCATACACAGTGCAAATAGCCCTCCTGTCTGTTCCCAGCAAGTACTGTGTATTGGACTGCAAATGAGCTACTGTTCTTCTCAGTTTCCTAAGCAGAGTTGATCTAGATATGGGCCGTGTGTGTAGGAAGTACAGTTCTTTTTTTCTGAGCAAGCTCACTGTTCTGGCCCTATAGGAAACACAGAAGAGTAGAAGAGTGCTCTTTTCCCAAAAGCAGAGTGTGTTTCATGTAAGGCGAGCTAGCATTAGTTTCCCAGTCATAAATGGAGTTGAATCACATGCAGTTTCTGGTCCTACGAGCAAGAGTTGTTTACTGGTAATGAAAGTCACTATTGAGCTCCCCTTGCCATACACAGTGCAAATAGCTCTCACGTCTGTTCCCAGCAAGTACAGTGTATCAGACTGAAGAGGAGCTACTGTTCTTGTCAGTTTCCTAAGCAGAGTTGAACTAGATATGGCCCGTGTGTAGGAAGCACAGTTCTTATGTTCTGAGCAAGTTCACTCTTCTGGCCCTATAGGAAAGACAGTAGAGTAGAAGAGTGCTCTTTTCTCAAAAGCAGAGTGTGTTTTTGTAAGGCGAGCTAGCATTTGTTTCCTAGTCCTAAATGGAGTTGAATCACATGCAGTTTCTGGTCCTAGGAACAAGAGTTGTTTTCTGGTAAGGAAAGTCACTATTGCGCTCCCATTGCCCTTCACAAGGCAAATAGCACTTGCGCCTTTTCCCAGCAAGTACAGTGTATTGGACTGAATAGGAGCTACTCTTCTTGTCAGTTTACTAAGCAGAGTTGAACTAGATATGGTCCGTGTGTGTAGGAAGCACAGTTCTTTTGTTCTGAGCAAGCTCACTGTTTGGACCCCATCGGAAACACAGTAGAGTAGAAGAGTGCTCTTTTCTCTAAAGCAGAGTGTGTTTCTTGAAGGCAAGCTACCGTTTGTTTCCCAGTCCTGAATGGAGTGGAATGACATGCAGTTTCTGGTCCTACGAGCAAGAGTTGTTTTCTGGTAAGGAAAGTCACTATTGCGCTCCCAATGCCATACACAGTGCAAATAGCCCTCCCGTCTGTTCCCAGAAACTACAGTGTATTGGACTGAAGAGGAGCTACTATTCTTCTCAGTTTCCTAAGCAGAGTTGAACTAGATATGGCCCGTGTGGGTAGGAAGCACAGTTCTTTTTTTCTGAGCAAGCTCACTGTTCTGGCCCTATTGGAAACACAGTAGAGTAGAAGAGTGCTCTTTTCTCTAAAGCAGAGTGTGTTTCTTGTAAAGCGAGCTAGAATTTGTTTCCCAGTCCTAAATGGAGTTGAATCACATGCAGTTTCTGGTCCTATGAGCAAGAGTTGTTTTCTGTTAAGAAGAGTCACTATTGCAATGCCATTGCCATACACAGGACAAATAGCACTGGCTTCTGTTCTCAGCAAGTACAGTGTATTGAACTGAAGAGGATCTACTGTTCTTGTTAGGTTCCTAAGCAGACTTGAACTAGATATGGCCGTGTGTAGGAAGCACAGTTTTTTTTTTTCTGAGCAAGCTCACTGTTCGGACCCCATAGGAAACACAGTAGAGTAGAAGAGTGCTCTTTTCTCAAAAGCAGAGTGTGTTTCTTGTAAGGCGAGCTTGCATTTGTTTCCCAATCCTAAATGGAGTTGAGTCACATGCACTTTTTTGTCCTACGAGCAAGAGTTGTTTTCTGGTAAGACGAGTCACTATTGTGCTCCAATTGCCATACACAGTGCAAATAGCATTCGCGTCTGTTCCCCGCAAGTACATTGTATTGTACTGAAGAGGATCTACTGTTCTTGTCAGTTTCCTAAGAAGAGTTGAACTAGATATGGCCCGTGTGTGTAGGAAGCACAGTTCTTTTGTTCTGAGCAAGTTCACTGTTCGGACCCCATAGGAAGCACAGTAGAGTAGAAGAGTGCTCTTTTCTCAAAAGCAGAGTGTGTTTCATGTAAGGCGAGCTAGCATTTGTTTCCCAGTCCTAAATGGAGTTGAATCACATGCAGTATCTGGTCCTAGGAGCAAGAGTTGTTTTCTGGTAAGGAAAGTCACTATTGCGCTCCCATTGCCCTTCACAAGGCAAATAGCACTTGCGCCTTTTCCCAGCAAGTACAGTGTATTGGACTGAATAGGAGCTACTCTTCTTGTCAGTTTACTAAGCAGAGTTGAACTAGATATGGTCCGTGTGTGTAGGAAGCACAGTTCTTTTGTTCTGAGCAAGCTCACTGTTTGGACCCCATCGGAAACACAGTAGAGTAGAAGAGTGCTCTTTTCTCTAAAGCAGAGTGTGTTTCTTGAAGGCAAGCTACCGTTTGTTTCCCAGTCCTAAATGGAGTGGAATGACATGCAGTTTCTGGTCCTACGAGCAAGAGTTGTTTTCTGGTAAGGAAAGTCACTATTGCGCTCCCAATGCCATACACAGTGCAAATAGCCCTCCCGTCTGTTCCCAGAAACTACAGTGTATTGGACTGAAGAGGAGCTACTATTCTTCTCAGTTTCCTAAGCAGAGTTGAACTAGATATGGCCCGTGTGGGTAGGAAGCACAGTTCTTTTTTTCTGAGCAAGCTCACTGTTCTGGCCCTATTGGAAACACAGTAGAGTAGAAGAGTGCTCTTTTCTCTAAAGCAGAGTGTGTTTCTTGTAAAGCGAGCTAGAATTTGTTTCCCAGTCCTAAATGGAGTTGAATCACATGCAGTTTCTGGTCCTATGAGCAAGAGTTGTTTTCTGTTAAGAAGAGTCACTATTGCAATGCCATTGCCATACACAGGACAAATAGCACTGGCTTCTGTTCTCAGCAAGTACAGTGTATTGAACTGAAGAGGATCTACTGTTCTTGTTAGGTTCCTAAGCAGACTTGAACTAGATATGGCCGTGTGTAGGAAGCACAGTTTTTTTTTTTTCTGAGCAAGCTCACTGTTCGGACCCCATAGGAAACACAGTAGAGTAGAAGAGTGCTCTTTTCTCAAAAGCAGAGTGTGTTTCTTGTAAGGCGAGCTTGCATTTGTTTCCCAATCCTAAATGGAGTTGAGTCACATGCACTTTTTTGTCCTACGAGCAAGAGTTGTTTTCTGGTAAGACGAGTCACTATTGTGCTCCAATTGCCATACACAGTGCAAATAGCATTCGCGTCTGTTCCCCGCAAGTACATTGTATTGTACTGAAGAGGATCTACTGTTCTTGTCAGTTTCCTAAGAAGAGTTGAACTAGATATGGCCCGTGTGTGTAGGAAGCACAGTTCTTTTGTTCTGAGCAAGTTCACTGTTCGGACCCCATAGGAAGCACAGTAGAGTAGAAGAGTGCTCTTTTCTCAAAAGCAGAGTGTGTTTCATGTAAGGCGAGCTAGCATTTGTTTCCCAGTCCTAAATGGAGTTGAATCACATGCAGTATCTGGTCCTAGGAGCAAGAGTTGTTTTCTGGTAAGGAAAGTCACTATTGCGCTCCCATTGCCATACACAGTGCAAATAGCACTCGCGTCTGTTCCCACCAAGTACAGTGTATCGGACTGAAGAGGAGCTACTGTTCTTGTCAGTTTCCTAAGCAGAGTTGAACTAGTTATGGCCCGTGTGTAGGAAGCACAGTTTTTTTGTTCTGAGCAAGCTCACTGTTCGGGCCCTATAGGAAAGACAGTAGAGTACAAGAGTGCTCTTTTCTCAAAAGCAGAGTGTGTTTCTTGTAAAGCGAGCTAGAGTTTGTTTCCCAGTTTTAAATGTAGTGGAATCACATGCAGTTTCTGGTCCTACGAGCAAGAGTTGTTTTCTCGTAAGAAGAATCACTATTGAGCTGCCATTGCCATACACAGGACAAATAGCACTGGCGTCTGTTCCCAGCAAGTACAGTGTATTGGACTGAAGAGGATCTACTGTTCTTGTCAGGTTCCTAAGCAGACTTGAACTAGATATGGCCGTGTGAGTAGGAAGCACAGTTTTTTTGTTCTGAGCAAACTCACTGTTCGGAACACATATCAAACACAGTAGAGTAGAAGAGTGCTCTTTTCTCAAAAGCAGAGTGTGTTTCTTGGAAGTCGAGCTAGCGTTTGTTTTCCAGTCCTAATTGGAGTTGAATCACATGCAGTTTCTAGTCTTACGAGCAAGAGTTGTTTTCTGGTAAGTAAAGTCACTATTGCGCTCACATTGCCATACACACTGCAAATAGCACTCGCGTCTGTTCCCAGCAAGTACAGTGTATCGGACTGAAGAGGAGCTACTGTTCTTGTCAGTTTCCTAAGCAGAGTTGAACTAGATATGGCCCATGTGTAGGAAGCACAGTTCTTTTGTTCTGAGCAAGCTCACTCTTCTGGCCCTATAGGAAACACAGTAGAGTAGAAGAGAGCTCTTTTCTCTAAAGCAGAGTGTGTTTCTTGTAAGGTGAGCTAGCTTTTGTTTCCCAGTCCTAAATGGAGTTGAATCACATGCAGTTTCTGGTCCTACAAGCAAGAGTTGTTTTCTGGTAAGAAGAGTCACTATTGCGCTGCCATTGCCATACACAGGACAAATAGCACTGGCGTCTGTTCCCAGCAAGTACAGTGTATTGGACTGAAGAGGATCTATGTTCTTTTCAGGTTCCTAAGCAGAATTGAACTAGATAAGGCCATGTGGGTAGGAAGCACAGTTCTTTTGTTCTGAGCAAGCTCACTGTTCGGACCCCATAGGAAACACAGTAGAGTAGAAGAGTGCTCTTTTCTCAAAAGCAGAGTGTGTTTCTTGTAAGGCAAGCTAGCATTTGTTTCCCAGTCCTGAATGAAGTTGAGTCACATGGAGTTTTTTGTCCTACGAGCAAGAGTTGTTTTCTGGTAAGACGAGTCACTATTGTGCTCCAATTGCCATATACAGTGCAAATAGCACTCGCGTGTGTTCCCCGCAAGTACAGTGTATTGGACTGAAGAGGATCTACTGTTCTTGTCAGTTTCCTAAGCAGAGTTGAACTAGATATGGCCCGTGTGTGTAGGAAGCACAGTTCTTTTGTTCTGAGCAAGCTCACTGTTCGGGCCCTATAGGAAAGACAGTAGAGTAGAAGAGTGCTCTTTTCTCAAAAGCAGAGTGTGTTTCTTGTAAAGCGAGCTAGAGTTTGTTTCCCAGTTTTAAATGGAGTGGAATCACATGCAGTTTCTGGTCCTACGAGCAAGAGTTGTTTTCTCGTAAGAAGAATCACTATTGAGCTGCCATTGCCATACACAGGACAAATAGCACTGGCGTCTTTTCTCAGCAAGTACAGTGTATTGGACTGAAGAGGATCTACTGTTCTTGTCAGGTTCCTAAGCAGACTTGAACTAGATATGGCCGTGTGAGTAGGAAGCACAGTTTTTTTGTTCTGAGCAAACTCACTGTTCGGAACACATATCAAACACAGTAGAGTAGAAGAGTGCTCTTTTATCAAAAGCAGAGTGTGTTTCTTGGAAGTCGAGCTAGCGTTTGTTTTCCAGTCCTAATTGGAGTTGAATCACATGCAGTTTCTAGTCTTACGAGCAAGAGTTGTTTTCTGGTAAGTAAAGTCACTATTGCGCTCACATTGCCATACACACTGCAAATAGCACTCGCGTCTGTTCCCAGCAAGTACAGTGTATCGGACTGAAGAGGAGCTACTGTTCTTGTCAGTTTCCTAAGCAGAGTTGAACTAGATATGGCCCATGTGTAGGAAGCACAGTTCTTTTGTTCTGAGCAAGCTCACTCTTCTGGCCCTATAGGAAACACAGTAGAGTAGAAGAGTGCTCTTTTCTCTAAAGCAGAGTGTGTTTCTTGTAAGGTGAGCTAGCTTTTGTTTCCCAGTCCTAAATGGAGTTGAATCACATGCAGTTTCTGGTCCTACAAGCAAGAGTTGTTTTCTGGTAAGAAGAGTCACTATTGCGCTGCCATTGCCATACACAGGACAAATAGCACTGGCGTCTGTTCCCAGCAAGTACAGTGTATTGGACTGAAGAGGATCTATGTTCTTTTCAGGTTCATAAGCAGAATTCAACTAGATAAGGCCATGTGTGTAGGAAGCACAGTTCTTTTGTTCTGAGCAAGCTCACTGTTCGGACCCCATAGGAAACACAGTAGAGTAGAAGAGTGCTCTTTTCTCAAAAGCAGAGTGTGTTTCTTGTAAGGCAAGCTAGCATTTGTTTCCCAGTCCTGAATGAAGTTGAGTCACATGGAGTTTTTTGTCCTACGAGCAAGAGTTGTTTTCTGGTAAGACGAGTCACTATTGTGCTCCAATTGCCATATACAGTGCAAATAGCACTCGCGTGTGTTCCCCGCAAGTACAGTGTATTGGACTGAAGAGGATCTACTGTTCTTGTCAGTTTCCTAAGCAGAGTTGAACTAGATATGGCCGTGTGTGTAGGAAGCACAGTTCTTTTGTTCTGAGCAAGCTCACTGTTCGGACCCCATAGGAAGCACAGTAGAGTAGTAGAGTGCTCTTTTCTCAAAAGCAGAGTGTGTTTCATGTAAGGGGAGCTAGCATTTGTTTCCCAGTCCTAAATGGAGTTGAATCACATGCAGTTTCTGGTCCTACGATCAAGAGTTGTTTTCTGGTAAGGAAAGTCACTATTGCGCTCCCATTGCCATACACAGTGCAAATAGCACTCCCGTCTGTTCCCAGCAAGTACAGTGTATTGGACTGAAAACGAGCTACTGTTCTTGTCAGTTTCCTAAGCAGAGTTGTACTAGATATGGTCCGTGTGTGTAGGAAGTACAGTTCTTTTTTTTTGAGCAAGCTCACTGTTCTGGCGCTATAGGAAACAAAGTAGAGTAGAAGAGTGCTCTTTTCTCAAAAGCAGAGTGTCTTTTTTGTAAAGCGAGCTAGAGTTTGTTCCCCATAACTAAATGGAGTTGAGTCACATGCAGTTTTTTGTCCTACAAGCAAGAGTTGTTTTCTGGTAAGACAAGTCACTATTGTGCTCCAATTGCCCTACCCAGTGCAAAGAGCACTCGCGTCTGTTCCCCGCAAGTACAGTGTATCGGACGGAAGAGGAGCTACTGTTCTTGTCAGTTTCCTAAGCAGAGTTGAACTAGATATGGCCCGTGTGTGTAGGAAGCACAGTTCTTTTGTTCTGAGCAAGCTCACAGTTCGGACCCCAGAGGAAACACAGTAGAGTAGAAGAGTGCTCTTTTCTCAAAAGCAGAGTGTGTTTCATGTAATGCGAGCTAGCATTTGTTTCCCAGTCCTAAATGGAGTTGAATCACATGAAGTTTCTGGTCTTACGAGCAAGAGTTGTTTTCTGGTAAGGAAAGTCACTATTGCGCTCCCATTGCCATAAACAGTGCAAATAGCACTCGTGTCTGTTCCCAGCAAGTACAGTGTATCGGACTGAAGAGGAGCTACTGTTCTTGTCAGTTTCCTAAGCAGAGTTGATCTAGATATGGCCCATGTGTAGGAAGCACAGTTCTTTTGTTCTGAGCAAGCTCACTATTCTGGCCATATATTAAACACAGTAGAGTAGAAGAGTGCGCTTTTCTCTAAAGCAGAGTGTGTTTCTTGTAAGGTGAGCTAGCTTTTGTTTCCCAGTCCTAAATGGTGTTGAATCACATGCAGTTTCTGATCCTACGAGCAAGAGCTGTTTTCTGGTATGAAGAGTCACTGTTGCGCTGCCATTGCCATACACAGGACAAACAGCACTGGTGTCTGTTCCCAGCAATTACAGTGTACTGGACTGAAGAGGATCTACTGTCCTTGTCAGGTTCCTAAGCAGAATTGAACTAGATATGGCCGTGTGTAGGAAGCACAGTTCTTTGTTCTGAGCAAGCTCACTGTTCGGGCCCTATAGGAAACACAGTACAGTAGAAGAGTGCTCTTTTCTCAAAAGCAGAGTGTGTTTCTTGTAAGGCGAGCTAGCGTTTGTTTCCCAGTCCTAAATGGAGTTGAGTCACATGCAGTTTTTTGTCCTACGAGCAAGAGTTGTTTTCTGGAAAGACGAGTCACTATTGTGCTCCAATTGCCATACACACTGCAAATAGCACTCGCGTCTGTTCCCCGCAAGTACAGTGTATTGGACGGAAGAGGAGCTACTGTTCTTGTCAGTTTCCTAAGCAGAGTTGAACTAGATATGGCCCGTGTGTGTAGGAAGCACAGTTCTTTTGTTCTGAGCAAGCTCACTGTTCGGACCCCATAGGAAACACAGTAGAGTAGAAGAGCGCTCTTTTCTCAAAAGCAGAGTGTGTTTCTTGTAAAGCGAGCTAGAATTTGTTTCCCCGTCCTAAAAGGAGTTGAATCACATGCAGTTTCTGGTCCTATGAGCAAGAGTTGTTTTCTGTTAAGAAGAGTCACTATTGCACTGCCATTGCCATACACAGGACAAATAGCACTGGCGTCTCTTCCCAGCAAGTACAGTGTATTGAACAGAAGAGGATCTACTGTTCTTGTCAGGTTCCTAAGCAGACTTGAACTAGATATGGCCCGTGTGTAGGAAGTACAGTTCTTTTGTTCTGAGCAAGCTCACTGTTCTTGCCCTATAGGAAACACAGTATAGTAGAAGAGTGCTCTTTTCTCAAAAGTAGAGTGTTTTTCTTGTAAGGCGTGCTAGTGTTTGTTTCCCAGTCCTAAATGGAGTTGTGTCACATGCAGTTTTTTGTCCTACGAGCAAGAATTGTTTTCTGGTAAGACGCGTCACTATTGTGCTTTAATTGCCATACACAGTGCAAATACCACTCGCGTCTGTTCCCCGAAAGTACAGTGTATTGGACTGAAGAAGATCTACTGTTCTTGTCAGTTTCCTAAGCAGAGTTGAACTAGATATGGCCCGTGTGTGTAGGAAGCACAGTTCTTTTGTTCTGAGCAAGCTCACTGTTCGGACCCCATAGGAAGCACAGTAGATTAGAAGAGTGTTCTTTTCTCAAAAGCAGAGTGTGTTTCATGTAAGGCGAGCTAGCATTTGTTTCCCAGTCCTAAATGGAGTTGAATCACATGCAGTTTCTGGTCTTACGAGCAAGAGTTGTTTTCTGGTAAGGAAAGTCACTATTGCGCTCCCATTGCCATACACAGTGCAAATAGCACTCGCGTCTGTTCCCAGCAAGTACAGTGTACTGGATTGAAGAGGAGCTACTGTTCTTGTCAGTTTCCTAAGCAAAGTTGAACTAGTTATGGCCCGTGTGTAGGAAGCACAGTTCTTTTTTTCTGAGCAAGCTCACTGTTCTGGCCTTATAGGAAACACAGTAGAGTAGAAGAGTGCTCTTTTCTCTAAAGCAGAGTGTGTTTCTTGTAAAGCGAGCTAGAGTTTGTTTCCCAGTCCTAAATGGAGTTGAATCACATGAAGTTTCTGGTCCTAAGAGCAAGAGTTGTTTTCTGTTAAAAAGAGTAACTATTGCACTGCCATTGCCATACTCAGGACAAATAGCACTGGCGTCTGTTCCCAGCAAGTACAGTGTATTGAACTGAAGAGGATCTACTGTACTTGTCAGGTTCCTAAGCAGACTTGAACTAGATATGGACGTGTGAGTAGGAAGCAAAGTTTTTTTGTTCTGAGCAAGCTAACTGTTCTGGCCCTATAGGAAACAAGGTAGAGTAGAAGAGTGCTCTTTTATCAAAAGCAGAGTGTGTTTCTTGGAAGTCGAGCTAGCGTTTGTTTCCCAGTCCTAAATGGAGTTGAGTCACATGCAGTTTTTTGTCCTACGAGCAAGAGTTGTTTTCTGGTAAGACAAGTCAATATTGTTCTCCAATTGCCATACACAGGACAAATAGCACTGGCGTCTATTCCCATCAAGTACAGTGTATTGGACTGAAGAGGATCTACTGTTCTTGTCAGGTTCCTAAGCAGACTTGAACTAGATATGGCCGTGTGTGTAGGAAGCACAGTTTTTTTGTTCTTCAAGCTCACTGTTCGGAACACATAGGAAACACAGTAGAGTAGAAGAGTGCTCTTTTCTCAAAAGCAGTGTTTGTTCCTTGTAAGGCGAGCTAACGTTTGTTTCCCAGTCCTAAATGGAGTTGAGTCACATGCAGTTTTTTTCCTACGAGCAAGAGTTGTTTTCTGGTAAGACAAGTCACTATTGTGCTCCAATTGCCATACACAGTGCAAATAGCACTCGCGTCTGTTCCCCGCAAGTACAGTGTATTGGACGGAAGAGGAGCTACTGTTCTTGTCAGTTTCCTAAGGAGAGTTGAACTAGATATGGCCCGTGTGTGTAGGAAGCACAGTTCTTTTGTTCTGAGCAAGCTCACTGTTTGGAACCCATAGGAAACACAGTAGAGTAGAAGAGTGCTCTTTTCTCAAAAGCAGAGTGTGTTTCATGTAAGGCGAGCTAGAGTTTGTTTCCCAGTCCTAAATGGAGATGAATCACATGCAGTTTCTGGACTTACGAGCAAGAGTTGTTTTCTGGTAAGGAAAGTCACTATTGCGCTCCCATTGCCATACACAGTGCAAATAGCACTCGCGTCTGTTCCCAGCAAGTACAGTGTATCGGACTGAAGAGGAGCTACTGTTCTTGTCAGTTTCCTAAGCAGAGTTGAACGACATATGGCCCGTGTGTAGGAAGCACAGTTCTTTTGTTCTGAGCAAGCTCACTGATCAGACGCCATAGGAAACACAGTAGAGTAGAAGAGTGCTCTTTTCTCTAAAGCAGAGTGTGTTTCTTGCAAGGTGAGCTAGCTTTTGTTTCCCAGTCCTAAATGGAGTTGAATCACATGCAGTTTCTGGTCCTACAAGCAAGAGTTGTTTTCTGGTAAGAAGAGTCACTATTGTGCTGCCATTGCCATACACAGGACAAATAGCACTGGCGTCTATTCCCAGCAAGTACAGTGTATTGGACTGAAGAGGATCTGCTGTTCTTGTCAGGTTCCTAAGCAGAATTGAACTAGATATGGCCGTGTGTGTAGGAAGCACAGTTCTTTTGTTCTGAGCAGCTCACTGTTCGGACCCCATAGGAAACACAGTAGAGTAGAAGAGTGCTCTTTTCTCAAAAGCAGAGTGTGTTTCTTGTAAGGCGAGCTTGCATTTGTTTCCCAATCCTAAATGGAGTTGAGTCACATGCAGTTTTTTGTCCTACGAGCAAGAGTTGTTTTCTGGTAAGACGAGTCACTATTGTGCTCCAATTGCCATACACAGTGCAAATAGCATTCGCGTCTGTTCCCCGCAAGTACATTGTATTGTACTGAAGAGGATCTACTGTTCTTGTCAGTTTCCTAAGCAGAGTTGAACTAGATATGGCCCATGTGTAGGAAGCACAGTTCTTTTGTTCTGAGCAAGCTCACTCTTCTGGCCCTATAGGAAACACAGTAGAGTAGAAGAGTGCTCTTTTCTCTAAAGCAGAGTGTGTTTCTTGTAAGGTGAGCTAGCTTTTGTTTCCCAGTCCTAAATGGAGTTGAATCACATGCAGTTTCTGGTCCTACAAGCAACAGTTGTTTTCTGGTAAGAAGAGTCACTATTGTGCTGCCATTGCCATACACAGGACAAATAGCACTGGCGTCTGTTCCCAGCAAGTACAGTGTATTGGACTGAAGAGGATCTATGTTTTTTTCAGGTTCCTAAGCAGAATTGAACTAGATAAGGCCATGTGTGTAGGAAGCACAGTTCTTTTGTTCTGAGCAAGCTCACTGTTCGGACCCCATAGGAAACACAGTAGAGTAGAAGAGTGCTCTTTTCTCAAAAGCAGAGTGTGTTTCTTGTAAGGCAAGCTAGCATTTGTTTCCCAGTCCTGAATGAAGTTGAGTCACATGGAGTTTTTTGTCCTACGAGCAAGAGTTGTTTTCTGGTAAGACGAGTCACTATTGTGCTCCAATTGCCATATACAGTGCAAATAGCACTCGCGTGTGTTCCCCGCAAGTACAGTGTATTGGACTGAAGAGGATCTACTGTTCTTGTCAGTTTCCTAAGCAGAGTTGAACTAGATATGGCCCGTGTGTGTAGGAAGCACAGTTCTTTTGTTCTGAGCAAGCTCACTGTTCGGACCCCATAGGAAGCACAGTAGAGTAGTAGAGTGCTCTTTTCTCAAAAGCAGAGTGTGTTTCATGTAAGGAGAGCTAGCATTTGTTTCCCAGTACTAAATGGAGTTGAGTCACATGCAGTTTCTGGTCCTACGATCAAGAGTTGTTTTTTGGTAAGGAAAGTCACTATTGCGCTCCCATTGCCATACACAGTGCAAATAGCACTCCCGTCTGTTCCCAGCAATTACAGTGTATTGGACTGAAAACGAGCTACTGTTCTTGTCAGTTTCCTAAGCAGAGTTGTACTAGATATGGTCCGTGTGTGTAGGAAGTACAGTTCATTTTTTTCTGAGCAAGCTCACTGTTCTGGCGCTATAGGAAACAAAGTAGAGTAGAAGAGTGCTCTTTTCTCAAAAGCAGAGTGTCTTTTTTTAAAGCGAGCTAGAGTTTGTTCCCCAGAACTAAATGGAGTTGAGTCACATGCAGTTTTTTGTCCTACAAGCAAGAGTTGTTTTCTGGTAAGACAAGTCACTATTGTGCTCCAATTGCCCTACCCAGTGCAAAGAGCACTCGCGTCTGTTCCCCGCAAGTACAGTGTATTGGACGGAAGAGGAGCTACTGTTCTTGTCAGTTTCCTAAGCAGAGTTGAACTAGATATGGCCCGTGTGTGTAGGAAGCACAGTTCTTTTGTTCTGAGCAATCTCACGGTTCGGACCCCATAGGAAACACAGTAGAGTAGAAGAGTGCTCTTTTCTCAAAAGCAGAGTGTGTTTCATGAAATGCGAGCTAGCATTTGTTTCCCAGTCCTAAATGGAGTTGAATCACATGAAGTTTCTGGTCTTTCGAGCAAGAGTTGTTTTCTGGTAAGGAAAGTCACTATTGCGCTCCCATTGCCATAAACAGTGCAAATAGCACTCGCGTCTGTTCCCAGCAAGTACAGTGTATCGGACTGAAGAGGAGCTACTGTTCTTGTCAGTTTCCTAAGCAGAGTTGATCTAGATATGGACCATGTGTAGGAAGCACAGTTCTTTTGTTCTGAGCAAGCTCACTAGTCTGGCCATATATTAAACACAGTAGAGTAGAAGAGTGCGCTTTTCTCTAAAGCAGAGTGTGTTTCTTGTAAGGTGAGCTAGCTTTTGTTTCCCAGTCCTAAATGGTGTTGAATCACATGCAGTTTCTGATCCTACGAGCAAGAGCTGTTTTCTGGTATGAAGAGTCACTGTTGCGCTGCCATTGCCATACACAGGACAAACAGCACTGGTGTCTGTTCCCAGCAATTACAGTGTACTGGACTGAAGAGGATCTACAGTCCTTGTCAGGTTCCTAAGCAGAATTGAACTAGATATGGCCGTGTGTAGGAAGCACAGTTCTTTGTTCTGAGCAAGCTCAGTGTTCTGGCCCTATAGGAAACACAGTACAGTAGAAGAGTGCTCTTTTCTCAAAAGCAGAGTGTGTTTCTTGTAAGGCGAGCTAGCGTTTGTTTCCCAGTCCTAAATGGAGTTGAGTCACATGCAGTTTTTTGTCCTACGAGCAAGAGTTGTTTTCTGGAAAGACGAGTCACTATTGTGCTCCAATTGCCATACACAGTGCAAATAGCACTCGCGTCTGTTCCCCGCAAGTACAGTGTATTGGACGGAAGAGGAGCTACTGTTCTTGTCAGTTTCCTAAGCAGAGTTGAACTAGATATGGCCCGTGTGTGTAGGAAGCACAGTTCTTTTGTTCTGAGCAAGCTCACTGTTCGGACCCCATAGGAAACACAGTAGAGTAGAAGAGTGCTCTTTTCTCAAAAGCAAAGTGTGTTTCTTGTAAGGCAAGCTAGCGTTTGTTTCCCAGTCCTAAATGGAGTGGAATCACATGCAGTTTCTGGTCCTACGAGCAAGAGTTGTTTTCTGGTAAGAAGAGTCACTATTGCACTGCCATTGCCATACACAGGACAAATAGCACTGGCGTCTGTTCCCAGCAAGTACCGTGTATTGGACTGAAGAGGATCTAGTGTTCTTGTCAGTTTCCTAAGCAGAGTTGAACTAGATATGGCCGTGTGTGTAGGAAGCACAGTTTTTTTGTTCTGAGCAAGCTCACTGTTTGGAACACATAGGAAACACAGTAGAGTAGAAGAGTGCTCTTTTCTCACAAGCAGAGTGTGTTTCTTGTAAGGCGAGCTACCGTTTGTTTTCCAGTCCTAAATGGAGTTGAGTCACATGCAGTTTTTTGTCCTATGAGCAAAAGTTGTTTTCTGGTAAGACAAGTCACTATTGTTCTCCAATTGCCATACACAGTGCAAATAGCACTCGCGTCTGTTCCCCGCAAGTACAGTGTATTGGACGGAAGAGGAGCTACTGTTCTTGTCCATTTCCTAAGCACAGTTGAACTAGATATGGCCGTGTGTGTAGGAAGCACAGTTCTTTTGTTCTGAGCAAGCTCACTGTTCGGACCCCATAGAAAACACAGTAGAGTAGAAGAGTGCTCTTTTCTCAAAAGCAGAGTGTGTTTCATGTAAGGCGAGCTAGCATTTGTTTCCCAGTCCTAAATGGAGTTGAATCACATGCAGTTTCTGGTCCTACAAGCAAGAGTTGTTTTCTGGTAAGGAAAGTCACTATTGCGCTCCCATTGCCACACACAGTGCAAATAGCACTCGCGTCTGTTCCCAGCAAGTACAGTGTATCGGACTGAAGAGGAGCTACTGTTCTTGTCAGTTTCCTAAGCAGAGTTGAACTAGATATGGCCCGTGTGTAGGAAGCACAGTTCTTTTGTTCTGAGCAAGCTCACTGTTTGGACCCCATAGGAAACACAGTAGAGTAGAAGAGTGCTCTTTTCTCTAAAGCAGAGTGTGTTTCTTGCAAGGTGAGCTAGCTTTTGTTTCCCAGTCCTAAATGGAGTTGAATCACATGCAGTTTCTGGTCCTACAAGCAAGAGTTGTTTTCTGGTAAGAAGAGACACTATTGCGCTGCCATTGCCATACACAGGACAAATAGCACTGGCGTCTATTCCCAGCAAGTACAGTGTATTGGACTGAAGAGGATCTGCTGTTCTTGTCAGGTTCCTAAGCAGAATTGAACTAGATTTGGCCGTGTGTGTAGGAAGCACAGTTCTTTTGTTCTGAGCAGCTCACTGTTCGGACCCCATAGGAAACACAGTAGAGTAGAAGAGTGCTCTTTTCTCAAAAGCAGAGTGTGTTTCTTGTAAGGCGAGCTTGCATTTGTTTCCCAATCCTAAATGGAGTTGAGTCACATGCAGTTTTTTGTCCTACGAGCAAGAGTTGTTTTCTGGTAAGACGAGTCACTATTGTGCTCCAATTGCCATACACAGTGCAAATAGCATTCGCGTCTGTTCCCCGCAAGTACATTGTATTGTACTGAAGAGGATCTACTGTTCTTGTCAGTTTCCTAAGCAGAGTTGAACTAGATATGGCCCATGTGTAGGAAGCACAGTTCTTTTGTTCTGAGCAAGCTCACTCTTCTGGCCCTATAGGAAACACAGTAGAGTAGAAGAGTGCTCTTTTCTCTAAAGCAGAGTGTGTTTCTTGTAAGGTGAGCTAGCTTTTGTTTCCCAGTCCTAAATGGAGTTGAATCACATGCAGTTTCTGGTCCTACAAGCAACAGTTGTTTTCTGGTAAGAAGAGTCACTATTGTGCTGCCATTGCCATACACAGGACAAATAGCACTGGCGTCTGTTCCCAGCAAGTACAGTGTATTGGACTGAAGAGGATCTATGTTCTTTTCAGGTTCCTAAGCAGAATTGAACTAGATAAGGCCATGTGTGTAGGAAGCACAGTTCTTTTGTTCTGAGCAAGCTCACTGTTCGGACCCCATAGGAAACACAGTAGAGTAGAAGAGTGCTCTTTTCTCAAAAGCAGAGTGTGTTTCTTGTAAGGCAAGCTAGCATTTGTTTCCCAGTCCTGAATGAAGTTGAGTCACATGGAGTTTTTTGTCCTACGAGCAAGAGTTGTTTTCTGGTAAGACGAGTCACTATTGTGCTCCAATTGCCATATACAGTGCAAATAGCACTCGCGTGTGTTCCCCGCAAGTACAGTGTATTGGACTGAAGAGGATCTACTGTTCTTGTCAGTTTCCTAAGCAGAGTTGAACTAGATATGGCCCGTGTGTGTAGGAAGCACAGTTCTTTTGTTCTGAGCAAGCTCACTGTTCGGACCCCATAGGAAGCACAGTAGAGTAGTAGAGTGCTCTTTTCTCAAAAGCAGAGTGTGTTTCATGTAAGGAGAGCTAGCATTTGTTTCCCAGTACTAAATGGAGTTGAGTCACATGCAGTTTCTGGTCCTACGATCAAGAGTTGTTTTTTGGTAAGGAAAGTCACTATTGCGCTCCCATTGCCATACACAGTGCAAATAGCACTCCCGTCTGTTCCCAGCAATTACAGTGTATTGGACTGAAAACGAGCTACTGTTCTTGTCAGTTTCCTAAGCAGAGTTGTACTAGATATGGTCCGTGTGTGTAGGAAGTACAGTTCATTTTTTTCTGAGCAAGCTCACTGTTCTGGCGCTATAGGAAACAAAGTAGAGTAGAAGAGTGCTCTTTTCTCAAAAGCAGAGTGTCTTTTTTTAAAGCGAGCTAGAGTTTGTTCCCCAGAACTAAATGGAGTTGAGTCACATGCAGTTTTTTGTCCTACAAGCAAGAGTTGTTTTCTGGTAAGACAAGTCACTATTGTGCTCCAATTGCCCTACCCAGTGCAAAGAGCACTCGCGTCTGTTCCCCGCAAGTACAGTGTATTGGACGGAAGAGGAGCTACTGTTCTTGTCAGTTTCCTAAGCAGAGTTGAACTAGATATGGCCCGTGTGTGTAGGAAGCACAGTTCTTTTGTTCTGAGCAATCTCACGGTTCGGACCCCATAGGAAACACAGTAGAGTAGAAGAGTGCTCTTTTCTCAAAAGCAGAGTGTGTTTCATGAAATGCGAGCTAGCATTTGTTTCCCAGTCCTAAATGGAGTTGAATCACATGAAGTTTCTGGTCTTTCGAGCAAGAGTTGTTTTCTGGTAAGGAAAGTCACTATTGCGCTCCCATTGCCATAAACAGTGCAAATAGCACTCGCGTCTGTTCCCAGCAAGTACAGTGTATCGGACTGAAGAGGAGCTACTGTTCTTGTCAGTTTCCTAAGCAGAGTTGATCTAGATATGGACCATGTGTAGGAAGCACAGTTCTTTTGTTCTGAGCAAGCTCACTAGTCTGGCCATATATTAAACACAGTAGAGTAGAAGAGTGCGCTTTTCTCTAAAGCAGAGTGTGTTTCTTGTAAGGTGAGCTAGCTTTTGTTTCCCAGTCCTAAATGGTGTTGAATCACATGCAGTTTCTGATCCTACGAGCAAGAGCTGTTTTCTGGTATGAAGAGTCACTGTTGCGCTGCCATTGCCATACACAGGACAAACAGCACTGGTGTCTGTTCCCAGCAATTACAGTGTACTGGACTGAAGAGGATCTACAGTCCTTGTCAGGTTCCTAAGCAGAATTGAACTAGATATGGCCGTGTGTAGGAAGCACAGTTCTTTGTTCTGAGCAAGCTCAGTGTTCTGGCCCTATAGGAAACACAGTACAGTAGAAGAGTGCTCTTTTCTCAAAAGCAGAGTGTGTTTCTTGTAAGGCGAGCTAGCGTTTGTTTCCCAGTCCTAAATGGAGTTGAGTCACATGCAGTTTTTTGTCCTACGAGCAAGAGTTGTTTTCTGGAAAGACGAGTCACTATTGTGCTCCAATTGCCATACACAGTGCAAATAGCACTCGCGTCTGTTCCCCGCAAGTACAGTGTATTGGACGGAAGAGGAGCTACTGTTCTTGTCAGTTTCCTAAGCAGAGTTGAACTAGATATGGCCCGTGTGTGTAGGAAGCACAGTTCTTTTGTTCTGAGCAAGCTCACTGTTCGGACCCCATAGGAAACACAGTAGAGTAGAAGAGTGCTCTTTTCTCAAAAGCAAAGTGTGTTTCTTGTAAGGCAAGCTAGCGTTTGTTTCCCAGTCCTAAATGGAGTGGAATCACATGCAGTTTCTGGTCCTACGAGCAAGAGTTGTTTTCTGGTAAGAAGAGTCACTATTGCACTGCCATTGCCATACACAGGACAAATAGCACTGGCGTCTGTTCCCAGCAAGTACCGTGTATTGGACTGAAGAGGATCTAGTGTTCTTGTCAGTTTCCTAAGCAGAGTTGAACTAGATATGGCCGTGTGTGTAGGAAGCACAGTTTTTTTGTTCTGAGCAAGCTCACTGTTTGGAACACATAGGAAACACAGTAGAGTAGAAGAGTGCTCTTTTCTCACAAGCAGAGTGTGTTTCTTGTAAGGCGAGCTACCGTTTGTTTTCCAGTCCTAAATGGAGTTGAGTCACATGCAGTTTTTTGTCCTATGAGCAAAAGTTGTTTTCTGGTAAGACAAGTCACTATTGTTCTCCAATTGCCATACACAGTGCAAATAGCACTCGCGTCTGTTCCCCGCAAGTACAGTGTATTGGACGGAAGAGGAGCTACTGTTCTTGTCCATTTCCTAAGCACAGTTGAACTAGATATGGCCGTGTGTGTAGGAAGCACAGTTCTTTTGTTCTGAGCAAGCTCACTGTTCGGACCCCATAGAAAACACAGTAGAGTAGAAGAGTGCTCTTTTCTCAAAAGCAGAGTGTGTTTCATGTAAGGCGAGCTAGCATTTGTTTCCCAGTCCTAAATGGAGTTGAATCACATGCAGTTTCTGGTCCTACAAGCAAGAGTTGTTTTCTGGTAAGGAAAGTCACTATTGCGCTCCCATTGCCACACACAGTGCAAATAGCACTCGCGTCTGTTCCCAGAAAGTACAGTGTATCGGACTGAAGAGGAGCTACTGTTCTTGTCAGTTTCCTAAGCAGAGTTGAACTAGATATGGCCCGTGTGTAGGAAGCACAGTTCTTTTGTTCTGAGCAAGCTCACTGTTTGGACCCCATAGGAAACACAGTAGAGTAGAAGAGTGCTCTTTTCTCTAAAGCAGAGTGTGTTTCTTGCAAGGTGAGCTAGCTTTTGTTTCCCAGTCCTAAATGGAGTTGAATCACATGCAGTTTCTGGTCCTACAAGCAAGAGTTGTTTTCTGGTAAGAAGAGACACTATTGCGCTGCCATTGCCATACACAGGACAAATAGCACTGGCGTCTATTCCCAGCAAGTACAGTGTATTGGACTGAAGAGGATCTGCTGTTCTTGTCAGGTTCCTAAGCAGAATTGAACTAGATTTGGCCGTGTGTGTAGGAAGCACAGTTCTTTTGTTCTGAGCAGCTCACTGTTCGGACCCCATAGGAAACACAGTAGAGTAGAAGAGTGCTCTTTTCTCAAAAGCAGAGTGTGTTTCTTGTAAGGCAAGCTTGCATTTGTTTCCCAATCCTAAATGGAGTTGAGTCACATTACAGTTTTTTGTCCTACGAGCAAGAGTTGTTTTCTGGTAAGACGAGTCACTATTGTGCTCCAATTGCCATACACAGTGCAAATAGCATTCGCGTCTGTTCCCCGCAAGTACATTGTATTGTACTGAAGAGGATCTACTGTTCTTGTCAGTTTCCTAAGCAGAGTTGAACTAGATATGGCCCGTGTGTGTAGGAAGCACAGTTCTTTTGTTTTGAGCAAGTTCACTGTTCGGACCCCATAGGAAGCACAGTAGAGTAGAAGAGTGCTCTTTTCTCAAAAGCAGAGTGTGTTTCATGTAAGGCGAGCTAGCATTTGTTTCCCAGTCCTAAATGGAGTTGAATCACATGCAGTTTCTGGTCCTAGGAGCAAGAGTTGTTTTCTGGTAAGGAAAGTCACTATTGCGCTCCCATTGCCATATACAGTGCAAATAGCACTCGCGTCTGTTCCCAGCAAGTACAGTGTATCGGACTGAAGAGGAGCTACTGTTCTTATCAGTTTCCTAAGAAGAGTTGAACTAGTTATGGCCCGTGTGTAGGAAGCACAGTTTTTTTGTTCTGAGCAAGCTCACTGTTCGGGCCCTATAGGAAAGACAGTAGAGTAGAAGAGTGCTCTTTTCTCAAAAGCAGAGTGTGTTTCTTGTAAAGCGAGCTAGAGTTTGTTTCCCAGTTTTAAATGGAGTGGAATCACATGCAGTTTCTGGTCCTACGAGCAAGAGTTGTTTTCTCGTAAGAAGAATCACTATTGAGCTGCCATTGCCATACACAGGACAAATAGCACTGGCGTCTGTTCTCAGCAAGTACAGTGTATTGGACTGAAGAGGATCTACTGTTCTTGTCAGGTTCCTAAGCAGACTTGAACTAGATATGGCCGTGTGAGTAGGAAGCACAGTTTTTTTGTTCTGAGCAAACTCACTGTTCGGAACACATATCAAACACAGTAGAGTAGAAGAGTGCTCTTTTATCAAAAGCAGAGTGTGTTTCTTGGAAGTCGAGCTAGCGTTTGTTTTCCAGTCCTAATTGGAGTTGAATCACATGCAGTTTCTAGTCTTACGAGCAAGAGTTGTTTTCTGGTAAGTAAAGTCACTATTGCGCTCACATTGCCATACACACTGCAAATAGCACTCGCGTCTGTTCCCAGCAAGTACAGTGTATCGGACTGAAGAGGAGCTACTGTTCTTGTCAGTTTCCTAAGCAGAGTTGAACTAGATATGGCCCGTGTGTAGGAAGCACAGTTCTTTTGTTCTGAGCAAGCTCACTCTTCTGGCCCTATAGGAAACACAGTAGAGAAGAAGAGTGCTCTTTTCTCTAAAGCAGAGTGTGTTTCTTGTAAGGTGAGTTAGCTTTTGTTTCCCAGTCCTAAATGGAGTTGAATCACATGCAGTTTCTGGTCCTACAAGCAAGAGTTGTTTTCTGGTAAGAAGAGTCACTATTGCGCTGCCATTGCCATACACAGGACAAATAGCACTGGCGTCTGTTCCCAGCAAGTACAGTGTATTGGACTGAAGAGGATCTATGTTCTTTTCAGGTTCCTAAGCAGAATTGAACTAGATAAGGCCATGTGTGTAGGAAGCACAGTTCTTTTGTTCTGAGCAAGCTCACTGTTCGGACCCCATAGGAAACACAGTAGAGTAGAAGAGTGCTCTTTTCTCAAAAGCAGAGTGTGTTTCTTGTAAGGCAAGCTAGCATTTGTTTCCCAGTCCTGAATGAAGTTGAGTCACATGGAGTTTTTTGTCCTACGAGCAAGAGTTGTTTTCTGGTAAGACGAGTCACTATTGTGTTCCAATTGCCATATACAGTGCAAATAGCACTCGCGTGTGTACCCCGCAAGTACAGTGTATTGGACTGAAGAGGATCTACTGTTCTTGTCAGTTTCCTAAGCAGAGTTGAACTAGATATGGCCCGTGTGTGTAGGAAGCACAGTTCTTTTGTTCTGAGCAAGCTCACGGTTCGGACCCCAGAGGAAACACAGTAGAGTAGAAGAGTGCTCTTTTCTCAAAACCAGAGTGTCTTTTTTGTAAAGCGAGCTAGAGTTTGTTCCCCAGAACTAAATGGATTTGAGTCACATGCAGTTTTTTGTCCTACAAGCAAGAGTTGTTTTCTGGTAAGACAAGTCACTATGGTGCTCCAATTGCCCTACCCAGTGCAAAGAGCACTCGCGTCTGTTCCCCGCAAGTACAGTGTATTGGACGGAAGAGGAGCTACTGTTCTTGTCAGTTTCCTAAGCAGAGTTGAACTAGATATGGCCCGTGTGTGTAGGAAGCACAGTTCTTTTGTTCTGAGCAAGCTCACTGTTTGGAACCCAGAGGAAACACAGTAGAGTAGAAGAGTGCTCTTTTCTCAAAAGCAGAGTGTGTTTCATGTAATGCGAGCTAGCATTTGTTTCCCAGTCCTAAATGGAGTTGAATCACATGAAGTTTCTGGTCTTACGAGCAAGAGTTGTTTTCTGGTAAGGAAAGTCACTATTGCGCTCCCATTGCCATAAACAGTGCAAATAGCACTCGCGTCTGTTCCCAGCAAGTACAGTGTATCGGACTGAAGAGGAGCTACTGTTCTTGTCAGTTTCCTAAGCAGAGTTGATCTAGATATGGACCATGTGTAGGAAGCACAGTTCTTTTGTTCTGAGCAAGCTCACTAGTCTGGCCATATATTAAACACAGTAGAGTAGAAGAGTGCGCTTTTCTCTAAAGCAGAGTGAGTTTCTTGTAAGGTGAGCTAG
Organism: Peromyscus eremicus; assembly: GCF_949786415.1. Taxonomy (NCBI): domain Eukaryota; kingdom Metazoa; phylum Chordata; class Mammalia; order Rodentia; family Cricetidae; genus Peromyscus; species Peromyscus eremicus. The sequence continues at coordinate 35,682 of NW_026736445.1, forward strand.
CTTTTGTTTCCCAGTCCTAAATGGTGTTGAATCACATGCAGTTTCTGATCCTACGAGCAAGAGCTGTTTTCTGGTATGAAGAGTCACTGTTGCGCTGCCATTGCCATACACAGGACAAACAGCACTGGTGTCTGTTCCCAGCAATTACAGTGTACCGGACTGAAGAGGATCTACTGTCCTTGTCAGGTTCCTAAGCAGAATTGAACTAGATATGGCCGTGTGTAGGAAGCACAGTTCTTTGTTCTGAGCAAGCTCAGTGTTCTGGCCCTATAGGAAACACAGTACAGTAGAAGAGTGCTCTTTTCTCAAAAGCAGAGTGTGTTTCTTGTAAGGCGAGCTAGCGTTTGTTTCCCAGTCCTAAATGGAGTTGAGTCACATGCAGTTTTTTGTCCTACGAGCAAGAGTTGTTTTCTGGAAAGACGAGTCACTATTGTGCTCCAATTGCCATACACAGTGCAAATAGCACTCGCGTCTGTTCCCCGCAAGTACAGTGTATTGGACGGAAGAGGAGCTACTGTTCTTGTCAGTTTCCTAAGCAGAGTTGAACTAGATATGGCCGTGTGTGTAGGAAGCACAGCTTTTTTGTTCTGAGCAAGCTCACTGTTTGGAACACATAGGAAACACAGTAGAGTAGAAGAGTGCTCTTTTCTCAAAAGCAGAGTGTTTTTCTTGTAAGGCGAGCTAGCGTTTGTTTTCCAGTCCTAAATGGAGTTGAGTCACATGCAGTTTTTTGTCCTATGAGCAAAAGTTGTTTTCTGGTAAGACAAGTCACTATTGTTCTCCAATTGCCATACACAGTGCAAATAGCACTCGCGTCTGTTCCCCGCAAGTACAGTGTATTGGACGGAAGAGGAGCTACTGTTCTTGTCCATTTCCTAAGCACAGTTGAACTAGATATGGCCGTGTGTGTAGGAAGCACAGTTCTTTTGTTCTGAGCAAGCTCACTATTCTGGCCCTATAGGAAACACAGTAGAGTAGAAGAGTGCTCTTTTCTCTAAAGCAGAGTGTGTTTCTTGTAAGGTGAGCTAGCCTTTGTTTCCCAGTCCTAAATGGAGTTGAATCACATGCAGTTTCTGGTCCTACGAGCAAGAGTTGTTTTCTGGTAAGAAGAGTCACTATTGCGCTGCAACTGCCATACACAGGATAAATAGCACTGGCGCCTGTTCCCAGCAAATACAGTGTATTGGACTGAAGAGGATCTAGTGTTCTTGTCAGTTTCCTAAGCAGAGTTGAACTAGATACGGCCCGTGTGTGTAGGAAGCACAGTTCTTTTGTTCTGAGCAAGCTCACTGTTCGGACACCATAGGAAACACAGTAGAGTAGAAGAGTACTCTTTTATCAGAAGCAGAGTGTGTTTCATGTAAGGCGAGCTAGCATTTGTTTCCCAGTCCTAAATGGAGTTGATCACATGCAGTTTCTGGTCCTTCGATCAAGAGTTGTTTTCTGGTAAGGAAAGTCACTATTGCGCTCCTATTGCCATACAAGTGCAAATAGCACTCGCGTCTGTTCCCAGCAAGTACAGTGTATCGGACTGAAGAGGAGCTGCTGTTCTTGTCAGTTTCCTAAGCAGAGTTGAACTAGTTATGGCCCGTGTGTGTAGGAAGCACAGTTCTTTTGTTCTGAGCAAGCTCACTGTTCTGGCCCTATAGGAAACACAGTAGAGTGGAAGAGTGCTCTTTTCTCAAAAGCAGAGTGTGTTTCATGTAAGGCGAGCTAGAGTTTGTTTCTCAGTCCTAAATGGAGATGAATCACATGCAGTTTCTGGACTTACGAGCAAGAGTTGTTTTCTGGTAAGGAAAGTCACTATTGCCCTCCCATTGCCATACACAGTACAAATAGCACTCGCGTCTGTTCCCAGCAAGTACAGTGTATCGGACTGAAGAGAATCTACTGTTCTTGTCAGTTTCCTAAGCAGACTTGAACTAGATATGGCCGTGTGTAGGAAGCACAGTTTTTTTTTTTTCTGAGCAAGCTCACTGTTCGGACCCCATAGGAAACACAGTAGAGTAGAAGAGTGCTCTTTTCTCAAAAGCAGAGTGTGTTTCTTGTAAGGCGAGCTTGCATTTGTTTCCCAATCCTAAATGGAGTTGAGTCACATGCACTTTTTTGTCCTACGAGCAAGAGTTGTTTTCTGGTAAGACGAGTCACTATTGTGCTCCAATTGCCATACACAGTGCAAATAGCATTCGCGTCTGTTCCCCGCAAGTACATTGTATTGTACTGAAGAGGATCTACTGTTCTTGTCAGTTTCCTAAGAAGAGTTGAACTAGATATGGCCCGTGTGTGTAGGAAGCACAGTTCTTTTGTTCTGAGCAAGTTCACTGTTCGGACCCCATAGGAAGCACAGTAGAGTAGAAGAGTGCTCTTTTCTCAAAAGCAGAGTGTGTTTCATGTAAGGCGAGCTAGCATTTGTTTCCCAGTCCTAAATGGAGTTGAATCACATGCAGTATCTGGTCCTAGGAGCAAGAGTTGTTTTCTGGTAAGGAAAGTCACTATTGCGCTCCCATTGCCATACACAGTGCAAATAGCACTCGCGTCTGTTCCCACCAAGTACAGTGTATCGGACTGAAGAGGAGCTACTGTTCTTGTCAGTTTCCTAAGCAGAGTTGAACTAGTTATGGCCCGTGTGTAGGAAGCACAGTTTTTTTGTTCTGAGCAAGCTCACTGTTCGGGCCCTATAGGAAAGACAGTAGAGTACAAGAGTGCTCTTTTCTCAAAAGCAGAGTGTGTTTCTTGTAAAGCGAGCTAGAGTTTGTTTCCCAGTTTTAAATGTAGTGGAATCACATGCAGTTTCTGGTCCTACGAGCAAGAGTTGTTTTCTCGTAAGAAGAATCACTATTGAGCTGCCATTGCCATACACAGGACAAATAGCACTGGCGTCTGTTCCCAGCAAGTACAGTGTATTGGACTGAAGAGGATCTACTGTTCTTGTCAGGTTCCTAAGCAGACTTGAACTAGATATGGCCGTGTGAGTAGGAAGCACAGTTTTTTTGTTCTGAGCAAACTCACTGTTCGGAACACATATCAAACACAGTAGAGTAGAAGAGTGCTCTTTTATCAAAAGCAGAGTGTGTTTCTTGGAAGTCGAGCTAGCGTTTGTTTTCCAGTCCTAATTGGAGTTGAATCACATGCAGTTTCTAGTCTTACGAGCAAGAGTTGTTTTCTGGTAAGTAAAGTCACTATTGCGCTCACATTGCCATACACACTGCAAATAGCACTCGCGTCTGTTCCCAGCAAGTACAGTGTATCGGACTGAAGAGGAGCTACTGTTCTTGTCAGTTTCCTAAGCAGAGTTGAACTAGATATGGCCCATGTGTAGGAAGCACAGTTCTTTTGTTCTGAGCAAGCTCACTCTTCTGGCCCTATAGGAAACACAGTAGAGTAGAAGAGAGCTCTTTTCTCTAAAGCAGAGTGTGTTTCTTGTAAGGTGAGCTAGCTTTTGTTTCCCAGTCCTAAATGGAGTTGAATCACATGCAGTTTCTGGTCCTACAAGCAAGAGTTGTTTTCTGGTAAGAAGAGTCACTATTGCGCTGCCATTGCCATACACAGGACAAATAGCACTGGCGTCTGTTCCCAGCAAGTACAGTGTATTGGACTGAAGAGGATCTATGTTCTTTTCAGGTTCCTAAGCAGAATTGAACTAGATAAGGCCATGTGGGTAGGAAGCACAGTTCTTTTGTTCTGAGCAAGCTCACTGTTCGGACCCCATAGGAAACACAGTAGAGTAGAAGAGTGCTCTTTTCTCAAAAGCAGAGTGTGTTTCTTGTAAGGCAAGCTAGCATTTGTTTCCCAGTCCTGAATGAAGTTGAGTCACATGGAGTTTTTTGTCCTACGAGCAAGAGTTGTTTTCTGGTAAGACGAGTCACTATTGTGCTCCAATTGCCATATACAGTGCAAATAGCACTCGCGTGTGTTCCCCGCAAGTACAGTGTATTGGACTGAAGAGGATCTACTGTTCTTGTCAGTTTCCTAAGCAGAGTTGAACTAGATATGGCCCGTGTGTGTAGGAAGCACAGTTCTTTTGTTCTGAGCAAGCTCACTGTTCGGGCCCTATAGGAAAGACAGTAGAGTAGAAGAGTGCTCTTTTCTCAAAAGCAGAGTGTGTTTCTTGTAAAGCGAGCTAGAGTTTGTTTCCCAGTTTTAAATGGAGTGGAATCACATGCAGTTTCTGGTCCTACGAGCAAGAGTTGTTTTCTCGTAAGAAGAATCACTATTGAGCTGCCATTGCCATACACAGGACAAATAGCACTGGCGTCTGTTCCCAGCAAGTACAGTGTATTGGACTGAAGAGGATCTACTGTTCTTGTCAGGTTCCTAAGCAGACTTGAACTAGATATGGCCGTGTGAGTAGGAAGCACAGTTTTTTTGTTCTGAGCAAACTCACTGTTCGGAACACATATCAAACACAGTAGAGTAGAAGAGTGCTCTTTTATCAAAAGCAGAGTGTGTTTCTTGGAAGTCGAGCTAGCGTTTGTTTTCCAGTCCTAATTGGAGTTGAATCACATGCAGTTTCTAGTCTTACGAGCAAGAGTTGTTTTCTGGTAAGTAAAGTCACTATTGCGCTCACATTGCCATACACACTGCAAATAGCACTCGCATCTGTTCCCCGCAAGTACAGTGTATTGGACTGAAGAGGATCTACTGTTCTTGTCAGTTTCCTAAGCAGAGTTGAACTAGATATGGCCCGTGTGTGTAGGAAGCACAGTTCTTTTGTTCTGAGCAAGCTCACTGTTCGGACCCCATAGGAAGCACAGTAGAGTAGTAGAGTGCTCTTTTCTCAAAAGCAGAGTGTGTTTCATGTAAGGGGAGCTAGCATTTGTTTCCCAGTCCTAAATGGAGTTGAATCACATGCAGTTTCTGGTCCTACGATCAAGAGTTGTTTTCTGGTAAGGAAAGTCACTATTGCGCTCCCATTGCCATACACAGTGCAAATAGCACTCCCGTCTGTTCCCAGCAAGTACAGTGTATTGGACTGAAAACGAGCTACTGTTCTTGTCAGTTTCCTAAGCAGAGTTGTACTAGATATGGTCCGTGTGTGTAGGAAGTACAGTTCTTTTTTTTTTGAGCAAGCTCACTGTTCTGGCGCTATAGGAAACAAAGTAGAGTAGAAGAGTGCTCTTTTCTCAAAAGCAGAGTGTCTTTTTTGTAAAGCGAGCTAGAGTTTGTTCCCCATAACTAAATGGAGTTGAGTCACATGCAGTTTTTTGTCCTACAAGCAAGAGTTGTTTTCTGGTAAGACAAGTCACTATTGTGCTCCAATTGCCCTACCCAGTGCAAAGAGCACTCGCGTCTGTTCCCCGCAAGTACAGTGTATTGGACGGAAGAGGAGCTACTGTTCTTGTCAGTTTCCTAAGCAGAGTTGAACAAGATATGGCCCGTGTGTGTAGGAAGCACAGTTCTTTTGTTCTGAGCAAGCTCACGGTTCGGACCCCAGAGGAAACACAGTAGAGTAGAAGAGTGCTCTTTTCTCAAAAGCAGAGTGTGTTTCATGTAATGCGAGCTAGCATTTGTTTCCCAGTCCTAAATGGAGTTGAATCACATGAAGTTTCTGGTCTTACGAGCAAGAGTTGTTTTCTGGTAAGGAAAGTCACTATTGCGCTCCCATTGCCATAAACAGTGCAAATAGCACTCGTGTCTGTTCCCAGCAAGTACAGTGTATCGGACTGAAGAGGAGCTACTGTTCTTGTCAGTTTCCTAAGCAGAGTTGATCTAGATATGGCCCATGTGTAGGAAGCACAGTTCTTTTGTTCTGAGCAAGCTCACTATTCTGGCCATATATTAAACACAGTAGAGTAGAAGAGTGCGCTTTTCTCTAAAGCAGAGTGTGTTTCTTGTAAGGTGAGCTAGCTTTTGTTTCCCAGTCCTAAATGGTGTTGAATCACATGCAGTTTCTGATCCTACGAGCAAGAGCTGTTTTCTGGTATGAAGAGTCACTGTTGCGCTGCCATTGCCATACACAGGACAAACAGCACTGGTGTCTGTTCCCAGCAATTACAGTGTACTGGACTGAAGAGGATCTACTGTCCTTGTCAGGTTCCTAAGCAGAATTGAACTAGATATGGCCGTGTGTAGGAAGCACAGTTCTTTGTTCTGAGCAAGCTCACTGTTCGGGCCCTATAGGAAACACAGTACAGTAGAAGAGTGCTCTTTTCTCAAAAGCAGAGTGTGTTTCTTGTAAGGCGAGCTAGCGTTTGTTTCCCAGTCCTAAATGGAGTTGAGTCACATGCAGTTTTTTGTCCTACGAGCAAGAGTTGTTTTCTGGAAAGACGAGTCACTATTGTGCTCCAATTGCCATACACACTGCAAATAGCACTCGCGTCTGTTCCCCGCAAGTACAGTGTATTGGACGGAAGAGGAGCTACTGTTCTTGTCAGTTTCCTAAGCAGAGTTGAACTAGATATGGCCCGTGTGTGTAGGAAGCACAGTTCTTTTGTTCTGAGCAAGCTCACTGTTCGGACCCCATAGGAAACACAGTAGAGTAGAAGAGCGCTCTTTTCTCAAAAGCAGAGTGTGTTTCTTGTAAAGCGAGCTAGAATTTGTTTCCCCGTCCTAAATGGAGTTGAATCACATGCAGTTTCTGGTCCTATGAGCAAGAGTTGTTTTCTGTTAAGAAGAGTCACTATTGCACTGCCATTGCCATACACAGGACAAATAGCACTGGCGTCTCTTCCCAGCAAGTACAGTGTATTGAACAGAAGAGGATCTACTGTTCTTGTCAGGTTCCTAAGCAGACTTGAACTAGATATGGCCCGTGTGTAGGAAGTACAGTTCTTTTGTTCTGAGCAAGCTCACTGTTCTTGCCCTATAGGAAACACAGTATAGTAGAAGAGTGCTCTTTTCTCAAAAGTAGAGTGTTTTTCTTGTAAGGCGTGCTAGTGTTTGTTTCCCAGTCCTAAATGGAGTTGTGTCACATGCAGTTTTTTGTCCTACGAGCAAGAATTGTTTTCTGGTAAGACGCGTCACTATTGTGCTTTAATTGCCATACACAGTGCAAATACCACTCGCGTCTGTTCCCCGAAAGTACAGTGTATTGGACTGAAGAAGATCTACTGTTCTTGTCAGTTTCCTAAGCAGAGTTGAACTAGATATGGCCCGTGTGTGTAGGAAGCACAGTTCTTTTGTTCTGAGCAAGCTCACTGTTCGGACCCCATAGGAAGCACAGTAGATTAGAAGAGTGTTCTTTTCTCAAAAGCAGAGTGTGTTTCATGTAAGGCGAGCTAGCATTTGTTTCCCAGTCCTAAATGGAGTTGAATCACATGCAGTTTCTGGTCTTACGAGCAAGAGTTGTTTTCTGGTAAGGAAAGTCACTATTGCGCTCCCATTGCCATACACAGTGCAAATAGCACTCGCGTCTGTTCCCAGCAAGTACAGTGTACTGGATTGAAGAGGAGCTACTGTTCTTGTCAGTTTCCTAAGCAAAGTTGAACTAGTTATGGCCCGTGTGTAGGAAGCACAGTTCTTTTTTTCTGAGCAAGCTCACTGTTCTGGCCTTATAGGAAACACAGTAGAGTAGAAGAGTGCTCTTTTCTCTAAAGCAGAGTGTGTTTCTTGTAAAGCGAGCTAGAGTTTGTTTCCCAGTCCTAAATGGAGTTGAATCACATGAAGTTTCTGGTCCTAAGAGCAAGAGTTGTTTTCTGTTAAAAAGAGTAACTATTGCACTGCCATTGCCATACTCAGGACAAATAGCACTGGCGTCTGTTCCCAGCAAGTACAGTGTATTGAACTGAAGAGGATCTACTGTACTTGTCAGGTTCCTAAGCAGACTTGAACTAGATATGGACGTGTGAGTAGGAAGCAAAGTTTTTTTGTTCTGAGCAAGCTAACTGTTCTGGCCCTATAGGAAACAAGGTAGAGTAGAAGAGTGCTCTTTTATCAAAAGCAGAGTGTGTTTCTTGGAAGTCGAGCTAGCGTTTGTTTCCCAGTCCTAAATGGAGTTGAGTCACATGCAGTTTTTTGTCCTACGAGCAAGAGTTGTTTTCTGGTAAGACAAGTCAATATTGTTCTCCAATTGCCATACACAGGACAAATAGCACTGGCGTCTATTCCCATCAAGTACAGTGTATTGGACTGAAGAGGATCTACTGTTCTTGTCAGGTTTCTAAGCAGACTTGAACTAGATATGGCCGTGTGTGTAGGAAGCACAGTTTTTTTGTTCTTCAAGCTCACTGTTCGGAACACATAGGAAACACAGTAGAGTAGAAGAGTGCTCTTTTCTCAAAAGCAGTGTTTGTTCCTTGTAAGGCGAGCTAACGTTTGTTTCCCAGTCCTAAATGGAGTTGAGTCACATGCAGTTTTTTTCCTACGAGCAAGAGTTGTTTTCTGGTAAGACAAGTCACTATTGTGCTCCAATTGCCATACACAGTGCAAATAGCACTCGCGTCTGTTCCCCGCAAGTACAGTGTATTGGACGGAAGAGGAGCTACTGTTCTTGTCAGTTTCCTAAGGAGAGTTGAACTAGATATGGCCCGTGTGTGTAGGAAGCACAGTTCTTTTGTTCTGAGCAAGCTCACTGTTTGGAACCCATAGGAAACACAGTAGAGTAGAAGAGTGCTCTTTTCTCAAAAGCAGAGTGTGTTTCATGTAAGGCGAGCTAGAGTTTGTTTCCCAGTCCTAAATGGAGATGAATCACATGCAGTTTCTGGACTTACGAGCAAGAGTTGTTTTCTGGTAAGGAAAGTCACTATTGCGCTCCCATTGCCATACACAGTGCAAATAGCACTCGCGTCTGTTCCCAGCAAGTACAGTGTATCGGACTGAAGAGGAGCTACTGTTCTTGTCAGTTTCCTAAGCAGAGTTGAACGACATATGGCCCGTGTGTAGGAAGCACAGTTCTTTTGTTCTGAGCAAGCTCACTGATCAGACGCCATAGGAAACACAGTAGAGTAGAAGAGTGCTCTTTTCTCTAAAGCAGAGTGTGTTTCTTGCAAGGTGAGCTAGCTTTTGTTTCCCAGTCCTAAATGGAGTTGAATCACATGCAGTTTCTGGTCCTACAAGCAAGAGTTGTTTTCTGGTAAGAAGAGTCACTATTGTGCTGCCATTGCCATACACAGGACAAATAGCACTGGCGTCTATTCCCAGCAAGTACAGTGTATTGGACTGAAGAGGATCTGCTGTTCTTGTCAGGTTCCTAAGCAGAATTGAACTAGATATGGCCGTGTGTGTAGGAAGCACAGTTCTTTTGTTCTGAGCAGCTCACTGTTCGGACCCCATAGGAAACACAGTAGAGTAGAAGAGTGCTCTTTTCTCAAAAGCAGAGTGTGTTTCTTGTAAGGCGAGCTTGCATTTGTTTCCCAATCCTAAATGGAGTTGAGTCACATGCAGTTTTTTGTCCTACGAGCAAGAGTTGTTTTCTGGTAAGACGAGTCACTATTGTGCTCCAATTGCCATACACAGTGCAAATAGCATTCGCGTCTGTTCCCCGCAAGTACATTGTATTGTACTGAAGAGGATCTACTGTTCTTGTCAGTTTCCTAAGCAGAGTTGAACTAGATATGGCCCATGTGTAGGAAGCACAGTTCTTTTGTTCTGAGCAAGCTCACTCTTCTGGCCCTATAGGAAACACAGTAGAGTAGAAGAGTGCTCTTTTCTCTAAAGCAGAGTGTGTTTCTTGTAAGGTGAGCTAGCTTTTGTTTCCCAGTCCTAAATGGAGTTGAATCACATGCAGTTTCTGGTCCTACAAGCAACAGTTGTTTTCTGGTAAGAAGAGTCACTATTGTGCTGCCATTGCCATACACAGGACAAATAGCACTGGCGTCTGTTCCCAGCAAGTACAGTGTATTGGACTGAAGAGGATCTATGTTCTTTTCAGGTTCCTAAGCAGAATTGAACTAGATAAGGCCATGTGTGTAGGAAGCACAGTTCTTTTGTTCTGAGCAAGCTCACTGTTCGGACCCCATAGGAAACACAGTAGAGTAGAAGAGTGCTCTTTTCTCAAAAGCAGAGTGTGTTTCTTGTAAGGCAAGCTAGCATTTGTTTCCCAGTCCTGAATGAAGTTGAGTCACATGGAGTTTTTTGTCCTACGAGCAAGAGTTGTTTTCTGGTAAGACGAGTCACTATTGTGCTCCAATTGCCATATACAGTGCAAATAGCACTCGCGTGTGTTCCCCGCAAGTACAGTGTATTGGACTGAAGAGGATCTACTGTTCTTGTCAGTTTCCTAAGCAGAGTTGAACTAGATATGGCCCGTGTGTGTAGGAAGCACAGTTCTTTTGTTCTGAGCAAGCTCACTGTTCGGACCCCATAGGAAGCACAGTAGAGTAGTAGAGTGCTCTTTTCTCAAAAGCAGAGTGTGTTTCATGTAAGGAGAGCTAGCATTTGTTTCCCAGTACTAAATGGAGTTGAATCACATGCAGTTTCTGGTCCTACGATCAAGAGTTGTTTTTTGGTAAGGAAAGTCACTATTGCGCTCCCATTGCCATACACAGTGCAAATAGCACTCCCGTCTGTTCCCAGCAATTACAGTGTATTGGACTGAAAACGAGCTACTGTTCTTGTCAGTTTCCTAAGCAGAGTTGTACTAGATATGGTCCGTGTGTGTAGGAAGTACAGTTCATTTTTTTCTGAGCAAGCTCACTGTTCTGGCGCTATAGGAAACAAAGTAGAGTAGAAGAGTGCTCTTTTCTCAAAAGCAGAGTGTCTTTTTTTAAAGCGAGCTAGAGTTTGTTCCCCAGAACTAAATGGAGTTGAGTCACATGCAGTTTTTTGTCCTACAAGCAAGAGTTGTTTTCTGGTAAGACAAGTCACTATTGTGCTCCAATTGCCCTACCCAGTGCAAAGAGCACTCGCGTCTGTTCCCCGCAAGTACAGTGTATTGGACGGAAGAGGAGCTACTGTTCTTGTCAGTTTCCTAAGCAGAGTTGAACTAGATATGGCCCGTGTGTGTAGGAAGCACAGTTCTTTTGTTCTGAGCAATCTCACGGTTCGGACCCCATAGGAAACACAGTAGAGTAGAAGAGTGCTCTTTTCTCAAAAGCAGAGTGTGTTTCATGAAATGCGAGCTAGCATTTGTTTCCCAGTCCTAAATGGAGTTGAATCACATGAAGTTTCTGGTCTTTCGAGCAAGAGTTGTTTTCTGGTAAGGAAAGTCACTATTGCGCTCCCATTGCCATAAACAGTGCAAATAGCACTCGCGTCTGTTCCCAGCAAGTACAGTGTATCGGACTGAAGAGGAGCTACTGTTCTTGTCAGTTTCCTAAGCAGAGTTGATCTAGATATGGACCATGTGTAGGAAGCACAGTTCTTTTGTTCTGAGCAAGCTCACTATTCTGGCCATATATTAAACACAGTAGAGTAGAAGAGTGCGCTTTTCTCTAAAGCAGAGTGTGTTTCTTGTAAGGTGAGCTAGCTTTTGTTTCCCAGTCCTAAATGGTGTTGAATCACATGCAGTTTCTGATCCTACGAGCAAGAGCTGTTTTCTGGTATGAAGAGTCACTGTTGCGCTGCCATTGCCATACACAGGACAAACAGCACTGGTGTCTGTTCCCAGCAATTACAGTGTACTGGACTGAAGAGGATCTACAGTCCTTGTCAGGTTCCTAAGCAGAATTGAACTAGATATGGCCGTGTGTAGGAAGCACAGTTCTTTGTTCTGAGCAAGCTCAGTGTTCTGGCCCTATAGGAAACACAGTACAGTAGAAGAGTGCTCTTTTCTCAAAAGCAGAGTGTGTTTCTTGTAAGGCGAGCTAGCGTTTGTTTCCCAGTCCTAAATGGAGTTGAGTCACATGCAGTTTTTTGTCCTACGAGCAAGAGTTGTTTTCTGGAAAGACGAGTCACTATTGTGCTCCAATTGCCATACACAGTGCAAATAGCACTCGCGTCTGTTCCCCGCAAGTACAGTGTATTGGACGGAAGAGGAGCTACTGTTCTTGTCAGTTTCCTAAGCAGAGTTGAACTAGATATGGCCCGTGTGTGTAGGAAGCACAGTTCTTTTGTTCTGAGCAAGCTCACTGTTCGGACCCCATAGGAAACACAGTAGAGTAGAAGAGTGCTCTTTTCTCAAAAGCAAAGTGTGTTTCTTGTAAGGCAAGCTAGCGTTTGTTTCCCAGTCCTAAATGGAGTGGAATCACATGCAGTTTCTGGTCCTACGAGCAAGAGTTGTTTTCTGGTAAGAAGAGTCACTATTGCACTGCCATTGCCATACACAGGACAAATAGCACTGGCGTCTGTTCCCAGCAAGTACCGTGTATTGGACTGAAGAGGATCTAGTGTTCTTGTCAGTTTCCTAAGCAGAGTTGAACTAGATATGGCCGTGTGTGTAGGAAGCACAGTTTTTTTGTTCTGAGCAAGCTCACTGTTTGGAACACATAGGAAACACAGTAGAGTAGAAGAGTGCTCTTTTCTCACAAGCAGAGTGTGTTTCTTGTAAGGCGAGCTAGCGTTTGTTTTCCAGTCCTAAATGGAGTTGAGTCACATGCAGTTTTTTGTCCTATGAGCAAAAGTTGTTTTCTGGTAAGACAAGTCACTATTGTTCTCCAATTGCCATACACAGTGCAAATAGCACTCGCGTCTGTTCCCCGCAAGTACAGTGTATTGGACGGAAGAGGAGCTACTGTTCTTGTCCATTTCCTAAGCACAGTTGAACTAGATATGGCCGTGTGTGTAGGAAGCACAGTTCTTTTGTTCTGAGCAAGCTCACTGTTCGGACCCCATAGAAAACACAGTAGAGTAGAAGAGTGCTCTTTTCTCAAAAGCAGAGTGTGTTTCATGTAAGGCGAGCTAGCATTTGTTTCCCAGTCCTAAATGGAGTTGAATCACATGCAGTTTCTGGTCCTACAAGCAAGAGTTGTTTTCTGGTAAGGAAAGTCACTATTGCGCTCCCATTGCCACACACAGTGCAAATAGCACTCGCGTCTGTTCCCAGAAAGTACAGTGTATCGGACTGAAGAGGAGCTACTGTTCTTGTCAGTTTCCTAAGCAGAGTTGAACTAGATATGGCCCGTGTGTAGGAAGCACAGTTCTTTTGTTCTGAGCAAGCTCACTGTTTGGACCCCATAGGAAACACAGTAGAGTAGAAGAGTGCTCTTTTCTCTAAAGCAGAGTGTGTTTCTTGCAAGGTGAGCTAGCTTTTGTTTCCCAGTCCTAAATGGAGTTGAATCACATGCAGTTTCTGGTCCTACAAGCAAGAGTTGTTTTCTGGTAAGAAGAGACACTATTGCGCTGCCATTGCCATACACAGGACAAATAGCACTGGCGTCTATTCCCAGCAAGTACAGTGTATTGGACTGAAGAGGATCTACTGTTCTTGTCAGGTTCCTAAGCAGAATTGAACTAGATTTGGCCGTGTGTGTAGGAAGCACAGTTCTTTTGTTCTGAGCAGCTCACTGTTCGGACCCCATAGGAAACACAGTAGAGTAGAAGAGTGCTCTTTTCTCAAAAGCAGAGTGTGTTTCTTGTAAGGCAAGCTTGCATTTGTTTCCCAATCCTAAATGGAGTTGAGTCACATTACAGTTTTTTGTCCTACGAGCAAGAGTTGTTTTCTGGTAAGACGAGTCACTATTGTGCTCCAATTGCCATACACAGTGCAAATAGCATTCGCGTCTGTTCCCCGCAAGTACATTGTATTGTACTGAAGAGGATCTACTGTTCTTGTCAGTTTCCTAAGCAGAGTTGAACTAGATATGGCCCGTGTGTGTAGGAAGCACAGTTCTTTTGTTTTGAGCAAGTTCACTGTTCGGACCCCATAGGAAGCACAGTAGAGTAGAAGAGTGCTCTTTTCTCAAAAGCAGAGTGTGTTTCATGTAAGGCGAGCTAGCATTTGTTTCCCAGTCCTAAATGGAGTTGAATCACATGCAGTTTCTGGTCCTAGGAGCAAGAGTTGTTTTCTGGTAAGGAAAGTCACTATTGCGCTCCCATTGCCATATACAGTGCAAATAGCACTCGCGTCTGTTCCCAGCAAGTACAGTGTATCGGACTGAAGAGGAGCTACTGTTCTTATCAGTTTCCTAAGAAGAGTTGAACTAGTTATGGCCCGTGTGTAGGAAGCACAGTTTTTTTGTTCTGAGCAAGCTCACTGTTCGGGCCCTATAGGAAAGACAGTAGAGTAGAAGAGTGCTCTTTTCTCAAAAGCAGAGTGTGTTTCTTGTAAAGCGAGCTAGAGTTTGTTTCCCAGTTTTAAATGGAGTGGAATCACATGCAGTTTCTGGTCCTACGAGCAAGAGTTGTTTTCTCGTAAGAAGAATCACTATTGAGCTGCCATTGCCATACACAGGACAAATAGCACTGGCGTCTGTTCTCAGCAAGTACAGTGTATTGGACTGAAGAGGATCTACTGTTCTTGTCAGGTTCCTAAGCAGACTTGAACTAGATATGGCCGTGTGTTTAGGAAGCACAGTTTTTTTGTTCTGAGCAAACTCACTGTTCGGAACACATATCAAACACAGTAGAGTAGAAGAGTGCTCTTTTATCAAAAGCAGAGTGTGTTTCTTGGAAGTCGAGCTAGCGTTTGTTTTCCAGTCCTAATTGGAGTTGAATCACATGCAGTTTCTAGTCTTACGAGCAAGAGTTGTTTTCTGGTAAGTAAAGTCACTATTGCGCTCACATTGCCATACACAGTGCAAATAGCACTCGCGTCTGTTCCCAGCAAGTACAGTGTATCGGACTGAAGAGGAGCTACTGTTCTTGTCAGTTTCCTAAGCAGAGTTGAACTAGATATGGCCCATGTGTAGGAAGCACAGTTCTTTTGTTCTGAGCAAGCTCACTCTTCTGGCCCTATAGGAAACACAGTAGAGTAGAAGAGTGCTCTTTTCTCTAAAGCAGAGTGTGTTTCTTGTAAGGTGAGTTAGCTTTTGTTTCCCAGTCCTAAATGGAGTTGAATCACATGCAGTTTCTGGTCCTACAAGCAAGAGTTGTTTTCTGGTAAGAAGAGTCACTATTGCGCTGCCATTGCCATACACAGGACAAATAGCACTGGCGTCTGTTCCCAGCAAGTACAGTGTATTGGACTGAAGAGGATCTATGTTCTTTTCAGGTTCCTAAGCAGAATTGAACTAGATAAGGCCATGTGTGTAGGAAGCACAGTTCTTTTGTTCTGAGCAAGCTCACTGTTCGGACCCCATAGGAAACACAGTAGAGTAGAAGAGTGCTCTTTTCTCAAAAGCAGAGTGTGTTTCTTGTAAGGCAAGCTAGCATTTGTTTCCCAGTCCTGAATGAAGTTGAGTCACATGGAGTTTTTTGTCCTACGAGCAAGAGTTGTTTTCTGGTAAGACGAGTCACTATTGTGTTCCAATTGCCATATACAGTGCAAATAGCACTCGCGTGTGTACCCCGCAAGTACAGTGTATTGGACTGAAGAGGATCTACTGTTCTTGTCAGTTTCCTAAGCAGAGTTGAACTAGATATGGCCCGTGTGTGTAGGAAGCACAGTTCTTTGGTTCTGAGCAAGCTCACGGTTCGGACCCCAGAGGAAACACAGTAGAGTAGAAGAGTGCTCTTTTCTCAAAACCAGAGTGTCTTTTTTGTAAAGCGAGCTAGAGTTTGTTCCCCAGAACTAAATGTATTTGAGTCACATGCAGTTTTTTGTCCTACAAGCAAGAGTTGTTTTCTGGTAAGACAAGTCACTATTGTGCTCCAATTGCCCTACCCAGTGCAAAGAGCACTCGCGTCTGTTCCCCGCAAGTACAGTGTATTGGACGGAAGAGGAGCTACTGTTCTTGTCAGTTTCCTAAGCAGAGTTGAACTAGATATGGCCCGTGTGTGTAGGAAGCACAGTTCTTTTGTTCTGAGCAAGCTCACTGTTTGGAACCCAGAGGAAACACAGTAGAGTAGAAGAGTGCTCTTTTCTCAAAAGCAGAGTGTGTTTCATGTAATGCGAGCTAGCATTTGTTTCCCAGTCCTAAATGGAGTTGAATCACATGAAGTTTCTGGTCTTACGAGCAAGAGTTGTTTTCTGGTAAGGAAAGTCACTATTGCGCTCCCATTGCCATAAACAGTGCAAATAGCACTCGCGTCTGTTCCCAGCAAGTACAGTGTATCGGACTGAAGAGGAGCTACTGTTCTTGTCAGTTTCCTAAGCAGAGTTGATCTAGATATGGACCATGTGTAGGAAGCACAGTTCTTTTGTTCTGAGCAAGCTCACTAGTCTGGCCATATATTAAACACAGTAGAGTAGAAGAGTGCGCTTTTCTCTAAAGCAGAGTGAGTTTCTTGTAAGGTGAGCTAGCTTTTGTTTCCCAGTCCTAAATGGTGTTGAATCACATGCAGTTTCTGATCCTACGAGCAAGAGCTGTTTTCTGGTATGAAGAGTCACTGTTGCGCTGCCATTGCCATACACAGGACAAACAGCACTGGTGTCTGTTCCCAGCAATTACAGTGTACCGGACTGAAGAGGATCTACTGTCCTTGTCAGGTTCCTAAGCAGAATTGAACTAGATATGGCCGTGTGTAGGAAGCACAGTTCTTTGTTCTGAGCAAGCTCAGTGTTCTGGCCCTATAGGAAACACAGTACAGTAGAAGAGTGCTCTTTTCTCAAAAGCAGAGTGTGTTTCTTGTAAGGCGAGCTAGCGTTTGTTTCCCAGTCCTAAATGGAGTTGAGTCACATGCAGTTTTTTGTCCTACGAGCAAGAGTTGTTTTCTGGAAAGACGAGTCACTATTGTGCTCCAATTGCCATACACAGTGCAAATAGCACTCGCGTCTGTTCCCCGCAAGTACAGTGTATTGGACGGAAGAGGAGCTACTGTTCTTGTCAGTTTCCTAAGCAGAGTTGAACTAGATATGGCCGTGTGTGTAGGAAGCACAGCTTTTTTGTTCTGAGCAAGCTCACTGTTTGGAACACATAGGAAACACAGTAGAGTAGAAGAGTGCTCTTTTCTCAAAAGCAGAGTGTTTTTCTTGTAAGGCGAGCTAGCGTTTGTTTTCCAGTCCTAAATGGAGTTGAGTCACATGCAGTTTTTTGTCCTATGAGCAAAAGTTGTTTTCTGGTAAGACAAGTCACTATTGTTCTCCAATTGCCATACACAGTGCAAATAGCACTCGCGTCTGTTCCCCGCAAGTACAGTGTATTGGACGGAAGAGGAGCTACTGTTCTTGTCCATTTCCTAAGCACAGTTGAACTAGATATGGTCGTGTGTGTAGGAAGCACAGTTCTTTTGTTCTGAGCAAGCTCACTGTTCGGACCCCATAGAAAACACAGTAGAGTAGAAGAGTGCTCTTTTCTCAAAAGCAGAGTGTGTTTCATGTAAGGCGAGCTAGCATTTGTTTCCCAGTCCTAAATGGAGTTGAATCACATGCAGTTTCTGGTCTAACGAGCAAGAGTTGTTTTCTGGTAAGGAAAGTCACTATTGCGCTCCCATTGCCACACACAGTGCAAATAGCACTCGCGTCTGTTCCCAGCAAGTACAGTGTATCGGACTGAAGAGGAGCTACTGTTCTTGTCAGTTTCCTAAGCAGAGTTGAACTAGATATGGCCCGTGTGTAGGAAGCACAGTTCTTTTGTTCTGAGCAAGCTCACTATTCTGGCCCTATAGGAAACACAGTAGAGTAGAAGAGTGCTCTTTTCTCTAAAGCAGAGTGTGTTTCTTGTAAGGTGAGCTAGCCTTTGTTTCCCAGTCCTAAATGGAGTTGAATCACATGCAGTTTCTGGTCCTACGAGCAAGAGTTGTTTTCTGGTAAGAAGAGTCACTATTGCGCTGCAACTGCCATACACAGGATAAATAGCACTGGCGCCTGTTCCCAGCAAATACAGTGTATTGGACTGAAGAGGATCTAGTGTTCTTGTCAGTTGCCTAAGCAGAGTTGAACTAGATACGGCCCGTGTGTGTAGGAAGCACAGTTCTTTTGTTCTGAGCAAGCTCACTGTTCGGACACCATAGGAAACACAGTAGAGTAGAAGAGTACTCTTTTATCAGAAGCAGAGTGTGTTTCATGTAAGGCGAGCTAGCATTTGTTTCCCAGTCCTAAATGGAGTTGATCACATGCAGTTTCTGGTCCTTCGATCAAGAGTTGTTTTCTGGTAAGGAAAGTCACTATTGCGCTCCTATTGCCATACAAGTGCAAATAGCACTCGCGTCTGTTCCCAGCAAGTACAGTGTATCGGACTGAAGAGGAGCTGCTGTTCTTGTCAGTTTCCTAAGCAGAGTTGAACTAGTTATGGCCCGTGTGTGTAGGAAGCACAGTTCTTTTGTTCTGAGCAAGCTCACTGTTCTGGCCCTATAGGAAACACAGTAGAGTGGAAGAGTGCTCTTTTCTCAAAAGCAGAGTGTGTTTCATGTAAGGCGAGCTAGAGTTTGTTTCCCAGTCCTAAATGGAGATGAATCACATGCAGTTTCTGGACTTACGAGCAAGAGTTGTTTTCTGGTAAGGAAAGTCACTATTGCCCTCCCATTGCCATACACAGTGCAAATAGCACTCGCGTCTGTTCCCAGCAAGTACAGTGTATCGGACTGAAGAGGATCTACTGTTCTTGTCAGTTTCCTAAGCAGAGTTGAACGAGATATGGCCCGTGTGTAGGAAGCACAGTTCTTTTGTTCTGAGCAAGCTCACTGATCAGACGCCATAGGAAACACAGTAGAGTAGAAGAGTGCTCTTTTCTCTAAAGCAGAGTGTGTTTCTTGCAAGGTGAGCTAGCTTTTGTTTCCCAGTCCTAAATGGAGTTGAATCACATGCAGTTTCTGGTCCTACAAGCAAGAGTTGTTTTCTGGTAAGAAGAGACACTATTGCGCTGCCATTGCCATACACAGGACAAATAGCACTGGCGTCTATTCCCAGCAAGTACAGTGTATTGGACTGAAGAGGATCTGCTGTTCTTGTCAGGTTCCTAAGCAGAATTGAACTAGATTTGGCCGTGTGTGTAGGAAGCACAGTTCTTTTGTTCTGAGCAGCTCACTGTTCGGACCCCATAGGAAACACAGTAGAGTAGAAGAGTGCTCTTTTCTCAAAAGCAGAGTGTGTTTCTTGTAAGGCAAGCTTGCATTTGTTTCCCAATCCTAAATGGAGTTGAGTCACATTACAGTTTTTTGTCCTACGAGCAAGAGTTGTTTTCTGGTAAGACGAGTCACTATTGTGCTCCAATTGCCATACACAGTGCAAATAGCATTCGCGTCTGTTCCCCGCAAGTACATTGTATTGTACTGAAGAGGATCTACTGTTCTTGTCAGTTTCCTAAGCAGAGTTGAACTAGATATGGCCCGTGTGTGTAGGAAGCACAGTTCTTTTGTTTTGAGCAAGTTCACTGTTCGGACCCCATAGGAAGCACAGTAGAGTAGAAGAGTGCTCTTTTCTCAAAAGCAGAGTGTGTTTCATGTAAGGCGAGCTAGCATTTGTTTCCCAGTCCTAAATGGAGTTGAATCACATGCAGTTTCTGGTCCTAGGAGCAAGAGTTGTTTTCTGGTAAGGAAAGTCACTATTGCGCTCCCATTGCCATATACAGTGCAAATAGCACTCGCGTCTGTTCCCAGCAAGTACAGTGTATCGGACTGAAGAGGAGCTACTGTTCTTATCAGTTTCCTAAGAAGAGTTGAACTAGTTATGGCCCGTGTGTAGGAAGCACAGTTTTTTTGTTCTGAGCAAGCTCACTGTTCGGGCCCTATAGGAAAGACAGTAGAGTAGAAGAGTGCTCTTTTCTCAAAAGCAGAGTGTGTTTCTTGTAAAGCGAGCTAGAGTTTGTTTCCCAGTTTTAAATGGAGTGGAATCACATGCAGTTTCTGGTCCTACGAGCAAGAGTTGTTTTCTCGTAAGAAGAATCACTATTGAGCTGCCATTGCCATACACAGGACAAATAGCACTGGCGTCTGTTCTCAGCAAGTACAGTGTATTGGACTGAAGAGGATCTACTGTTCTTGTCAGGTTCCTAAGCAGACTTGAACTAGATATGGCCGTGTGAGTAGGAAGCACAGTTTTTTTGTTCTGAGCAAACTCACTGTTCGGAACACATATCAAACACAGTAGAGTAGAAGAGTGCTCTTTTATCAAAAGCAGAGTGTGTTTCTTGGAAGTCGAGCTAGCGTTTGTTTTCCAGTCCTAATTGGAGTTGAATCACATGCAGTTTCTAGTCTTACGAGCAAGAGTTGTTTTCTGGTAAGTAAAGTCACTATTGCGCTCACATTGCCATACACAGTGCAAATAGCACTCGCGTCTGTTCCCAGCAAGTACAGTGTATCGGACTGAAGAGGAGCTACTGTTCTTGTCAGTTTCCTAAGCAGAGTTAAACTAGATATGGCCCATGTGTAGGAAGCACAGTTCTTTTGTTCTGAGCAAGCTCACTCTTCTGGCCCTATAGGAAACACAGTAGAGTAGAAGAGTGCTCTTTTCTCTAAAGCAGAGTGTGTTTCTTGTAAGGTGAGTTAGCTTTTGTTTCCCAGTCCTAAATGGAGTTGAATCACATGCAGTTTCTGGTCCTACAAGCAAGAGTTGTTTTCTGGTAAGAAGAGTCACTATTGCGCTGCCATTGCCATACACAGGACAAATAGCACTGGCGTCTGTTCCCAGCAAGTACAGTGTATTGGACTGAAGAGGATCTATGTTCTTTTCAGGTTCCTAAGCAGAATTGAACTAGATAAGGCCATGTGTGTAGGAAGCACAGTTCTTTTGTTCTGAGCAAGCTCACTGTTCGGACCCCATAGGAAACACAGTAGAGTAGAAGAGTGCTCTTTTCTCAAAAGCAGAGTGTGTTTCTTGTAAGGCAAGCTAGCATTTGTTTCCCAGTCCTGAATGAAGTTGAGTCACATGGAGTTTTTTGTCCTACGAGCAAGAGTTGTTTTCTGGTAAGACGAGTCACTATTGTGTTCCAATTGCCATATACAGTGCAAATAGCACTCGCGTGTGTACCCCGCAAGTACAGTGTATTGGACTGAAGAGGATCTACTGTTCTTGTCAGTTTCCTAAGCAGAGTTGAACTAGATATGGCCCGTGTGTGTAGGAAGCACAGTTCTTTTGTTCTGAGCAAGCTCACGGTTCGGACCCCAGAGGAAACACAGTAGAGTAGAAGAGTGCTCTTTTCTCAAAACCAGAGTGTCTTTTTTGTAAAGCGAGCTAGAGTTTGTTCCCCAGAACTAAATGGATTTGAGTCACATGCAGTTTTTTGTCCTACAAGCAAGAGTTGTTTTCTGGTAAGACAAGTCACTATTGTGCTCCAATTGCCCTACCCAGTGCAAAGAGCACTCGCGTCTGTTCCCCGCAAGTACAGTGTATTGGACGGAAGAGGAGCTACTGTTCTTGTCAGTTTCCTAAGCAGAGTTGAACTAGATATGGCCCGTGTGTGTAGGAAGCACAGTTCTTTTGTTCTGAGCAAGCTCACTGTTTGGAACCCAGAGGAAACACAGTAGAGTAGAAGAGTGCTCTTTTCTCAAAAGCAGAGTGTGTTTCATGTAATGCGAGCTAGCATTTGTTTCCCAGTCCTAAATGGAGTTGAATCACATGAAGTTTCTGGTCTTACGAGCAAGAGTTGTTTTCTGGTAAGGAAAGTCACTATTGCGCTCCCATTGCCATAAACAGTACAAATAGCACTCGCGTCTGTTCCCAGCAAGTACAGTGTATCGGACTGAAGAGGAGCTACTGTTCTTGTCAGTTTCCTAAGCAGAGTTGATCTAGATATGGCCCATGTGTAGGAAGCACAGTTCTTTTGTTCTGAGCAAGCTCACTAGTCTGGCCATATATTAAACACAGTAGAGTAGAAGAGTGCGCTTTTCTCTAAAGCAGAGTGAGTTTCTTGTAAGGTGAGCTAGCTTTTGTTTCCCAGTCCTAAATGGTGTTGAATCACATGCAGTTTCTGATCCTACGAGCAAGAGCTGTTTTCTGGTATGAAGAGTCACTGTTGCGCTGCCATTGCCATACACAGGACAAACAGCACTGGTGTCTGTTCCCAGTAATTACAGTGTACCGGACTGAAGAGGATCTACTGTCCTTGTCAGGTTCCTAAGCAGAATTGAACTAGATATGGCCGTGTGTAGGAAGCACAGTTCTTTGTTCTGAGCAAGCTCAGTGTTCTGGCCCTATAGGAAACACAGTACAGTAGAAGAGTGCTCTTTTCTCAAAAGCAGAGTGTGTTTCTTGTAAGGCGAGCTAGCGTTTGTTTCCCAGTCCTAAATGGAGTTGAGTCACATGCAGTTTTTTGTCCTACGAGCAAGAGTTGTTTTCTGGAAAGACGAGTCACTATTGTGCTCCAATTGCCATACACAGTGCAAATAGCACTCGCGTCTGTTCCCCGCAAGTACAGTGTATTGGACGGAAGAGGAGCTACTGTTCTTGTCAGTTTCCTAAGCAGAGTTGAACTAGATATGGCCGTGTGTGTAGGAAGCACAGCTTTTTTGTTCTGAGCAAGCTCACTGTTTGGAACACATAGGAAACACAGTAGAGTAGAAGAGTGCTCTTTTCTCAAAAGCAGAGTGTTTTTCTTGTAAGGCGAGCTAGCGTTTGTTTTCCAGTCCTAAATGGAGTTGAGTCACATGCAGTTTTTTGTCCTATGAGCAAAAGTTGTTTTCTGGTAAGACAAGTCACTATTGTTCTCCAATTGCCATACACAGTGCAAATAGCACTCGCGTCTGTTCCCCGCAAGTACAGTGTATTGGACGGAAGAGGAGCTACTGTTCTTGTCCATTTCCTAAGCACAGTTGAACTAGATATGGCCGTGTGTGTAGGAAGCACAGTTCTTTTGTTCTGAGCAAGCTCACTGTTCGGACCCCATAGAAAACACAGTAGAGTAGAAGAGTGCTCTTTTCTCAAAAGCAGAGTGTGTTTCATGTAAGGCGAGCTAGCATTTGTTTCCCAGTCCTAAATGGAGTTGAATCACATGCAGTTTCTGGTCTAACGAGCAAGAGTTGTTTTCTGGTAAGGAAAGTCACTATTGCGCTCCCATTGCCACACACAGTGCAAATAGCACTCGCGTCTGTTCCCAGCAAGTACAGTGTATCGGACTGAAGAGGAGCTACTGTTCTTGTCAGTTTCCTAAGCAGAGTTGAACTAGATATGGCCCGTGTGTAGGAAGCACAGTTCTTTTGTTCTGAGCAAGCTCACTATTCTGGCCCTATAGGAAACACAGTAGAGTAGAAGAGTGCTCTTTTCTCTAAAGCAGAGTGTGTTTCTTGTAAGGTGAGCTAGCCTTTGTTTCCCAGTCCTAAATGGAGTTGAATCACATGCAGTTTCTGGTCCTACGAGCAAGAGTTGTTTTCTGGTAAGAAGAGTCACTATTGCGCTGCAACTGCCATATACAGGATAAATAGCACTGGCGCCTGTTCCCAGCAAATACAGTGTATTGGACTGAAGAGGATCTAGTGTTCTTGTCAGTTTCCTAAGCAGAGTTGAACTAGATACGGCCCGTGTGTGTAGGAAGCACAGTTCTTTTGTTCTGAGCAAGCTCACTGTTCGGACACCATAGGAAACACAGTAGAGTAGAAGAGTACTCTTTTCTCAGAAGCAGAGTGTGTTTCATGTAAGGCGAGCTAGCATTTGTTTCCCAGTCCTAAATGGAGTTGATCACATGCAGTTTCTGGTCCTTCGATCAAGAGTTGTTTTCTGGTAAGGAAAGTCACTATTGCGCTCCTATTGCCATACAAGTGCAAATAGCACTCGCGTCTGTTCCCAGCAAGTACAGTGTATCGGACTGAAGAGGAGCTGCTGTTCTTGTCAGTTTCCTAAGCAGAGTTGAACTAGTTATGGCCCGTGTGTGTAGGAAGCACAGTTCTTTTGTTCTGAGCAAGCTCACTGTTCTGGCCCTATAGGAAACACAGTAGAGTGGAAGAGTGCTCTTTTCTCTAAAGCAGAGTGTGTTTCTTGTAAGGCGAGCTAGCGTTTGTTTCCCAGTCCTAAATGGAGTTGAATCACATGCAGTTTCTAGTCCTACGAGCAAGAGTTGTTTTCTGGTAAGAAGAGTCACTATTGCGCTGCCATTGCCATACATAGGACAAAAAGCACTGGCGTCTGTTCCCAGCAAGTACAGTGTATTGGACTGAAGAGGATCTACTGTTCTTGTCAGGTTCCTAAGCAGAATTGAACTAGATATGGCCGTGTGTGTAGGAAGCACAGTTCTTTTGTTCTGAGCAAGCTCACTTTTCGGAACACATAGGAAACACAGTTGAGTAGAAGAGTGCTCTTTTCTCAAAAGCAGAGTGTGTTTTTGTAAGGCTAGCTAGCGTTTGTTTCCTAGTCCTAAATGGAGTTGAATCACATGCAGTTTCTGGTCCTATGAACAAGAGTTGTTTTCTGGTAAGGAAAATCACTATTGCGCTCCTTTTGCCCTTTACTAGGCAAATAGCACTCGCGTCTTTTCCCAGCAAGTACAGTGTATTGGACTGAATAGGAGCTACTGTTCTTGTCAGTTTACTAAGCAGAATGGAACTAGATATGATCCGTGCGTGTAGGAAGCACAGTTCTTTTGTTCTGAGCAAGCTCACAGTTCGGACAACATTTGAAACACAGTAGAGTAGAAGAGTGCTCTTTTCTCTAAAGCAGAGTGTGTTTCTTGTAAGGCGAGCTAGCGTTTGTTTCCCAGTCCTAAATGGAATTGAATCACATGCAGTTTCTGGTCCTAAGAGCAAGAGCTGTTTTCTGGTAAGGAAAGTCACTATTGTGCTCCCCTTGCCATACATAGTGCACATAGCTCTCACGTCTGTTCCCAGCAAGTACAGTATATCGGACTGAAGAGGAGCTACTGTTCTTGTCAGTTTCCTAAGCAGAGTTGAACTAGATATGGCCCGCATGTGTAGGAAGCACAGTTCTTTTGTTCTGAGCAAGCTGACTGTTTGGACCCCATAGGAAACACAGTAGAGTAGAAGAGTGCTCTTTTCTCTAAAGCAGAATGTGTTTCTTGTAAGGCGAGCTAGCGTTTGTTTCCCAGTCCTAAATGGAGTGGAATCACATGCAGTTTCTGGTCCTACGAGCAAGATTTGTTTTCTGGTAAGAAGAGTCACTATTGCGCTGCCATTGCCATACACAGGACAAATAGCACTGGCGTCTGTTCCCAGCAAGTACAGTGTATTGGACTGAAGAGGATCTAGTGTTCTTGTCAGTTTCCTAAGCAGAGTTGAACTAGATATGGCCGTGTGTGTAGGAAGCACAGTTTTTTTGTTCTGAGCAAGCTCACTGTTTGGAACACATAGGAAACACAGTAGAGTAGAAGAGTGCTCTTTTCTCAAAAGCAGAGTGTGTTTCTTGTAAGGCGAGCTAGCGTTTGTTTCCCAGTCCTAAATGGAGTTGAGTCACATGCAGTTTTTTGTCCTATGAGCAAAAGTTGTTTTCTGGTAAGACAAGTCACTATTGTTCTCCAATTGCCATACACAGTGCAAATAGCACTAGCGTCTGTTCCCCGCAAGTACAGTGTATTGGACGGAAGAGGAGCTACTGTTCTTGTCAGTTTCCTAAGCACAGTTGAACTAGATATGGCCGCGTGTGTAGGAAGCACAGTTCTTTTGTTCTGAGCAAGCTCACTGTTCGGACCCCATAGGAAACACAGTAGAGTAGAAGAGTGCTCTTTTGTCAAAAGCAGAGTGTGTTTCATGTAAGGGGAGCTAGCATTTGTTTCCCAGTCCTAAATGGAGTTGAATCACATGCAGTTTCTGGTCCTACGATCAAGAGTTGTTTTCTGGTATGGAAAGTCACTATTGCGCTCCCATTGCCATACACAGTGCAAATAGCCCTCTTGTCTGTTCCCAGCAAGTACAGTGTATTGGACTGAAAACGAGCTACTGTTCTTGTCAGTTTCCTAAGCAGAGTTGTACTAGATATGGCCCGTGTGTGTAGGAAGTACAGTTCTTTTTTCCTGAGCAAGCTCACTGTTCTGGCCCTATAGGAAAGAAAGTAGAGTAGAAGAGTGCTCTTTTCTCAAAAGCAGAGTGTCTTTTTTGTAAAGCGAGCTAGAGTTTGTTCCCCAGTCCTAAATGGAGTTGAGTCACATGCAGTTTTTTGTCCTACAAGCAAGAGTTGTTTTCTGGTAAGACAAGTCACTATTGTGCTCCAATTGCCCTACCCAGTGCAAAGAGCACACGCGTCTGTTCCCCGCAAATACAGTGTATTGGACGGAAGAGGAGCTACTGTTCTTGTCAGTTTCCTAAGCAGAGTTGAACAAGATATGGCCCGTGTGTGTAGGAAGCACAGTTCTTTTGTTCTGAGCAAGCTCACTGTTCGGACCCCATAGGAAACACAGTAGAGTAGAAGAGTGCTCTTTTCTCAAAAGCAGAGTGTGTTTCATGTAAGGCGAGCTAGCATTTGTTTCCCAGTCCTAAATGGAGTTGAATCACATGAAGTTTCTGGTCTTACGAGCAAGAGTTGTTTTCTGGTAAGGAAAGTCACTATTGCGCTCCCATTGCCATACACAGTGCAAATAGCACTCGCGTCTGTTCCCAGCAAGTACAGTGTATCGGACTGAAGAAGAGCTACTGTTCTTGTCAGTTTCCTAAGCAGAGTTGAACTAGATATGGCCCGCGTGTGTAGGAAGCACAGTTCTTTTGTTCTGAGCAAGCTCACTCTTTGGACCCCATAGGAAACACAGTAGAGTAGAAGAGTGCTCTTTTCTCTAAAGCAGAATGTGTTTCTTGTAAGGCGAGCTACCGTTTGTTTCCCAGTCCTAAATGGAGTGGAATCACATGCAGTTTCTGGTCCTACGAGCAAGATTTGTTTTCTGGTAAGAAGAGTCACTATTGCGCTGCCATTGCCATACACAGGACAAATAGCACTGGCGTCTGTACCCAGAAAGTACAGTGTATTGAACTGAAGAGGATCTACTGTACTTGTCAGGTTCCTAAGCAGACTTGATCTAGATATGGCCGTGTGTAGGAAGCACAGTTTTTTTGTTCTGAGCAAGCTCACTTTTCGGAACACATAGGAAACACAGTAGAGTAGAAGAGTGCTCTTTTCTCAAAAGCAGAGTGTGTTTTTGTAAGGCCAGCTAGCGTTTGTTTCCTAGTCCTAAATGGAGTTCAATCACATGCAGTTTCTGGTCCTATGAACAAGAGTTGTTTTCTGGTAAGGAAAGTCACTATTGCGCTCCCATTGCCCTTTACAAGGCAAATAGCACTCGCGTCTTTTCCCAGCAAGTACTGTGTATTGGACTGAACAGGAGCTACTGTTCTTGTCAGTTTCCTAAGCAGAATTGAACTACATATGGTCCGTGCGTGTAGGAAGCACAGTTCTTTTGTTCTGAGCAAGCTCACTGATCAGACGCCATAGGAAACACAGTAGAGTAGAAGAGTGCTCTTTTCTCTAAAGCAGAATGTGTTTCTTGTAAGGCGAGCTAGCATTTGTTTCCCAGTCCTAAATGGAGTTGAATCACATGAAGTTTCTGGTCCTACGAACAAGAGTTTTTTTCTGTTAAGGAAAGTCACTATTGCGCTCCCATTGCCATACACAGTGCCAATAGCACCCGCGTCTGTTCCCAGCAAGTACAGTGTATCGGACTGAAGAGGAGCTACTGTTCTAGTCAGTTTCCTAAGCAGAGTTGAACTAGATATGGCCCATGTGTAGGAAGCACAGTTCTTTTGTTCTGAGCAAGCTCACTATTCTGGCCCTATAGGAAACACAGTAGAGTAGAAGAGTGCTCTTTTCTCTAAAGCAGAGTGTGTTTCTTGTAAGGTGAGCTAGCTTTTGTTTCCCAGTCCTAAATGGTGTTGAATCACATGCAGTTTCTGATCCTACGAGCAAGAGTTGTTTTCTGGTATGAACAGTCACTATTGCGCTACCATTGCCATACACAGGACAAACAGCACTGGTGTCTGTTCCCAGCTATTACAGTGTACTGGACTGAAGAGGATCTACTGTCCTTGTATTGTCCTAAGCAGAATTGAACTAGATATGGCCGTGTGTAGGAAGCACAGTTCTTTTGTTCTGAGAAAGCTCACTGTTCTGGCCCTATAGGAAACACAGTAGAGTAGAAGAGTGCTCTTTTCTCAAAAGCAGAGTGTGTTTCTAGTAAGGCGAGCTAGCGTTTGTTTCCCAGTCCTAAATGGAATTGAGTCACATGCAGTTTTTTGTCCTATGAGCAATAGTTGTTTTCTGGTAAGACGAGTCACTATTGTGCTCCAATTGCCATGCACAGTGCAAATAGCACTCGCGTCTGTTCCCCGCAATACAGTGTATTGGACGGAAGAGGAGCTACTCTTCTTGTCAGTTTCCTAAGCACAGTTGAACTAGATATGGCCGTGTGTGTAGGAAGCACAGTTCTTTTGTTCTGAGCAAGCTCACTGTTCGGACCCCATAGGAAACACAGTAGAGTAGAAGAGTGCTCTTTTCTCAAAAGCAGAGTGTGTTTCTTGTAAGGCGAGCTAGCATTTCTTTCCCAGTCCTAAATGGAGTTGAATCACATGCAGTTTCTGGTTTTACGAGAAAGAGTTGTTTTCTGGTAAGGAAAGTCACTCTTGCGCTCCCATTGCCATACACAGTGCAAATAGCACTCGCGTCTGTTCCCAGCAAATACAGTGTATCGGACTGAAGAGGAGCTACTATTCTTGTCAGTTTCCTAAGCAGAGTTGAACTAGATATGGCCCGTTTGTAGGAAGCACAGTTCTTTTGTTCTGAGCAAGCTCACTGTTCTGGCCCTATAGGAAACACAGTAGAGTAGAAGAGTGCTCTTTTCTCTAAAGCAGAGTGTGTTTCTTGTAAGGTGAGCTAGCTTTTCTTTCCCAGTCCTAAATGGAGTTGAATCACATGCAGTTTCTGGTCCTACGAGCAAGAGTTGTTTTCTGGTAAGAAGAGTCACTATTGCGCTGCAACTGCCATACACAGGACAAATAGCACTGGTGTCTGTTCCCAGCAAGTACAGTGTATTGGACTGAAGAGGATCTAGTGTTCTTGTCAGTTTCCTAAGCAGAGTTGAACTAGATATGGCCGTGTGTGTAGGAAGCACAGTTTTTTTGTTCTGAGCAAGCTCACTGTTCGGACCCCATAGGAAACACAGTAGAGTAGATGAGTGCTCTTTTCTCTAAAGCAGAGTGTGTTTCTTGTAAGGCGAGCTAGCGTTTGTTTCCCAGTCCTAAATGGAGTTGAATCACATGAAGTTTCTGGTCTTACGAGCAAGAGTTTTTTTCTGGTAAGAAGAGTCACTATTGTGCTGCCATTGCCCTACACAGGACATATAGCACTGGCGTCTGTTCCCAGCAAGTACAGTGTATTGGACTGAAGATGATCTACTGTTCTTGTCAGGTTCCTAAGCAGACTTGAAGGAGATATTGCCGTGTGTGTAGGAAGCACAGTTTTTTTGTTCTGAGCAAGCTCACTTTTCGGGAACACATAGGAAAGACAGTAGAGTAGAAGAGTGCTCTTTTATCAAAAGCAGAGTGTTTTTTTGGAAGTCGAGCTAGAATTTGTTTCCCAGTCCTAAATAAAGTTGAGTCACATGCAGTTTTTTGTCCTACGAGCAAGAGTTGTTTTCTGGTAAGACAAGTCATTATTGTGCTCCAATTGCCATACACAGTGCAAATAGCACTCGCGTCTGTTCCCCGAAAGTACAGTGTATTCGACTGAAGAGGAGCTACTGTTCCTGTTTGTTTCCTAAGCCGAGTTGAACTAGATATGGCCCGTGTGTGTCGGAAGCACAGTTCTTTTGTTCTGAACAAGCTCACTCTTTGGACCCCATAGGAAACACAGTAGAGTAGAAGAGTGCTCTTTTCTCAAAAGCAGAGTGTGTTTCTTGTAAGGCGAGCTAGCATTTGTTTCCCAGTCCTAAATGGAGTTGTATCACATGCAGTTTCTCGTCCTACGAGCAAGAGTTTTTTTCTGGTAAGGAAAGTCAGTATTGTGCTCCCATTGCCATACACAGTGCAAATAGCACTCGCGTCTGTTCGCAGCAATTACAGTGTATTGGACTGAACAGGATCTACTGTTCTTGTCAGGTTCCTAAGCAGAATTGAACTAGATATGGCCGTGTGTAGGAAGCACATTTCTTTCGTTCTGAGCACGCTCACTGTTCGGACCCCATAGGAAACACAGTAGAGTAGAATAGTGCTCTTTTCTCAAAAGCAGAGTGTGTTTTTGTAAGGCAAGCTTTCGTTTGTTTCCCAGTCCTAAATGGAGTTGAATCACATGCAGTTTCTGGTCCGACGAGCAAGAGTTGTTTTCTGGTAAGGAAAGTCACTATTGCGCTCCCATTGCCATACACAGGGCAAATAGCACTCGCGTCTTTTCCCAGCAAGTACAGTGTATTGGACTGAATAGGAGCTACTGTTCTTGTCAGTTTCCTAAGCAGAGTTGAACTAGATATGGTCCATGTGTGTAGGAAGCACAGTTCTTTTGTTCTGAGCAAGCTCACTGTTTGGACCCATAGGAAACACAGTAGAGTAGAAGAGTGCTCTTTTCTAAAAAGCAGAGAGTGTTTCTTGTAAGGCAAGCTAGGATTTGTTTCCCAGTCCTAAATGGCGTTGAATCACATGCAGTTTGTGTTCCTACGAGCAAGAGTTGTTTTCTGGTAAGGAGAGTCACTATTGCGCTGTCATTGCCATACACAGTGCAAATAGCACTCGCATCTGTTCCCAGCAAGTACAGTGTATCGGACTGAAGAGGAGCTACTGTTCTTGTCAGTTTCCTAAGCAGAGTTGAACTAGATATGGCCCGTGTGTTTAGGAAGCACAGTTATTATGTTCTGAGCAAGCTCACTGTTCTGGCCCTATAGGAAACACAGTAGAGTAGAAGAGTGCTCTTTTCTATAAAGCAGAGTGTGTTTCTTGTTAGGCGAGCTCGCGTTTGTTTCCCAGTCCTAAATGAATTTGAGTCACATGCAGTTTTTGGTCCTATGAGCAAGAGTTGTTTTCTGGTAAGAAGATTCACTATTGCGCTGCCATTGCCATACACAGGACAAATAGCACTGGCATCTGTTCGCAGCAACTACAGTGTATTGGACTGAAGAGGATCTACTGTTCTTGTCAGGTTCCTAAGCAGAATTGAACTAGATACGGCCATGTGTGTAGGAAGCACAGTTCTAATGTTCTGAGCAAGTTCACTCTTCTGGCTCTTTAGGAAACACAGTAGAGAAGAAGAGTGCTCTGTTCTCAAAAGCAGAGTATGTTTCTTGGAAGTTGAGCTAGCGTTTGTTTCCTAGTCCTAAATGGAGTTAAATTACATGCAGTTTTTTGTCCTACGAGCAAGACTTGTTTTCTGGTAAGACAAGTCACTATTGTGCTCCAATTGCCATACACAGTGCAAATAGCACTCGCGTCTGTTCCCAACAAGTACAGTGTATCGGACTGAAGAGGAGCTACTGTTCTTGTCAGTTTCCTAAGCAGAGTTGAACTAGATATGGCCCGTGTGTGTAGGAAGCACCGTTCTTATGTTCTGAGCAAGCTCACTGTTCTGGCCCTATAGGAAACACAGTTAGAGTAGAAGAGTGCTCTTTTCTCAAAAGCAGAGTGTGTTTCTTGTAAGGCAAGCTAGCGTTTGTTTCCTAGTCCTAAATGGAGTTGAATCACATGCAGTTTCTGGTCCTACGAACAAGAGTTTTTTTCTGGTAAGGAAAGTCACTATTGCGCTCCCATTGCCCTACACAAGGCAAATAGCACTCGCGTCTTTTCCCAGCAAGTACAGTGTATTGGACTGAATAAGAGCTACTGTTCTTGTCAGTTTCCTAAGCAGAGTTGAACTAGATATGATCCGTGTGTGTAGGAAGCACAGTTCTCTTGTTCTGAGCAAGCTCACTGTTTGGACACCATAGGAAACACAGTAGAGTAGAAGAGTGCTCTTTTCTCTAAAGCAGAGTGGGTTTCTTGTAAGGCGAGCTAGTGTTTGTTTCCCAGTCCTAAATGGAGTTGAGTCACAAGCAGTTTTTTGTCCTACGAGCAAGAGTTGTTTTCTGGTAAGACGAGTCACTATTGCGCTGCCATTGCCATACACACGACAAATAGCACTGGCGTCTGTTCCCAGCAAGTACAGTGTATTGGCCTGAAGAGGATCTACTGTTCTTGTCAGGTTCCTAAGCAGACTTGAACTAGATACGGCCTTGTGTGTAGGAAGCACAGTTTTTTTTGTTCTGAGCAAGCTCACTTTTCGGAACACATAGGAAACACAGTAGAGTAGAAGAGTGCTCTTTTCTCAAAAGCAGAGTGTGTTTCATGTAAGGCGAGCTAGCACTTGTTTCCCAGTCCTAAATGGAGTTGAATCACATGCAGTTTCTGGTCCTATGAGCAAGAGTTGTTTTCTGGTAAGGAAAGTCACTATGGTGCTCCCATTACCATACACAGTGCAAATAGCACTCGTGTCTGTATCGGACTGAAGAGGAGCTACTGTTCGTGTCAGTTACCTAAGCAGAGTTGAACTAGTTATGGCCTGTGTGTAGGAAGAACAGTTATTTTGTTTTGAGCAAGCTCACTGTTCTGGCCCTATAGGAAACACAGTAGAGTTGAAGAGTGCTCTTTTCTCTAAAGCAGTGTGTGTTTCTTGTAAGGCGAGCTAGCGTTTGTTTCCCAGTCCTAAATGGAGTTGAATCACATGCAGTTTCTAGTCCTAAGAGCATGAGTTGTTTTATGGTAAGAAGAGTCACTATTGCGCTGCCATTGCCATACACAGGGCAAATAGCACTCGCGTCTGTTCCCAGCAAGTACAGTGTATTGGACTGAAGAGGATCTACGGTTCTTGTCAGGTTCCTAAGCAGAATTGAACTAGATATGGCCGTGTGTGTAGGAAGGACAGTTCTTTTGTTCTGAGCAAGCTCACTGTTCGGACACCATAGGAAACACAGTAGAGTAGAAGAGTGCTCTTTTCTCAAATGCATAGTGTGTTTCTTGTAAGGCGAGCTAGCGTTTGTTTCCCATTCCTAAATGGAGTTGAATCACATGCAGTTTCTGGTCCTAAGAGCAAGAGTTGATTTCTGGTAAGGAAAGTCACTATTGCGCTCCCCTTGCCATACATAGTGCAAATAGCTCTCACATCTGTTCCCAGCAAGTACAGTGTATCGGACAGAAGAGGAGCTACTGTTCTTGTCAGTTTCCTAAGCAGAGTGGAACTAGATATGGCCGTGTGTGTAGGAAGCACAGTTCTTTTGTTCTGAGCAAGCTCACTGTTCTGGCCCTACAGGAAACACAGTAGAGTAGAAGAGTGCTCTTTTCTCAAAAGCAGAGTGTGTTTTTGTAAGGCGAGCTAGCGTTTGTTTCCTAGTCCTAAAAGGAGTTGAATCACATGCAGTTTCTGGTTCTATGAACAAGAGTTGTTTTCTGGTAAGGAAAGTCTCTATTGCGCTCCCATTGCCCTACACAAGACAAATAGCACTCGTGTTTTTTCCTAGCAAGTACAGTGTATTGGACTGAATAGGAGCTACTGTTCTTGTCAGTTTACTAAGCAGAGTTGAACTAGATATGGTCCGTGTGTGTAGGAAGCATAGTTCTTTTGTTCTGAACAAGCTCACTGTTTGGACCCCATAGGAAACACAGTAGAGTAGAAGAGTGCTTTTTTCTCTAAAGCAGAGTGTATTTCTTGTAAGGCGAGCTAGCGTTTGTTTCCCAGTCCTAAATGGAGTGGAATCACATGCAGTTTCTGGTCCTACGAGCAAGAGTTGTTTACTGGTAAGGAAAGTCACTATTGCGCTCCCATTGCCATACACAGTGCAAATAGCCTTCCCGTCTATTCCCAGCAAGTACAGTGTATTGGACTGAAGAAGAGCTACTGTTCTTCTCAGTTTCCTAAGCAGAGTTGAACTAGATATGGCCCGTGTGTTTAGGAAGCACAGTTATTATGTTCTGAGCAAGCTCACTGTTCTGGCCCTATAGGAAACACAGTAGAGTAGAAGAGTGCTCTATTCTATAAAGCAGAGTGTGTTTCTTGTAGGGAGAGCTAGCGTTTGTTTCCCAGTCCTAAATGGATTTGAGTCACATGCAGTTTTTGGTCCTATGAGCAAGAGTTGTTTTCTTGTAAGAAGAGTCACTATTGTGCTCCAAATGCCATACACTGTGCAAATAGCACCTACGTCTGTTACCAGCATGTACAGTGTATTGGACTGAATAGGAGCTACTGTTCTTGTCAGTTTCCTAAGCAGAGTTGAACAAGATATGGCCCATGTGTGTAGGAAGCACAGTTCTTTTGTTCTGAGCAAGCTCACTGTTTGGACCCCATAGGAAACACAGTAGAGTAGAAGAGTGCTCTTTTCTAAAAAGCAGAGAGTGTTTCTTGTAAGGCGAGATAGCATTTGTTTCCCAGTCCTAAATGGCGTTGAATCACATGCAGTTTGTGTTCCTACGAGCAAGAGTTGTTTTCTGTTAAGGAAAGTCACTATTGCGCTCCCATTTCCATACACAGTGCAAATAGCCCTCCCGTCTGTTCCCAGCAAGTACAGTGTATCGGACTGAAGAGGAGCTACTGTTCTTGTCAGTTTCCTAAGCAGAGTTGAACTAGTTATGGCCCGTGTGTAGGAAGCACAGTTCTTTTGTTCTGAGCAAGCTCACTGTTCTGGCCCTTTAGGAAACACAATAGAATAGAAGAGTGCTCT